>NW_006239399.1:296836-308029 GCF_000226075.1 Solanum tuberosum
TATGGGGATTAAAAACAGATGAAATATAAGGCCAACTCCAACCCCACTCTATTTTACTCTCCATTCTCTATATTTGGAGAGTAAAATAGAGAAAGGGCTCTCCAACCACCCTCTAAATTACTCTCTATTCTCCATTTAGGGCATCTCCAACCCAATCCTCTATTTTACTCTCCAAATATAGAGAATGGAGAGTAAAATAGAGTGGGGTTGGAGATGGTCTTATATTTCATCTGATTTTTATCCCAATAACTCTATTATATCCACTATTGTAATTTAAATTTCTTAAACTCTCTTATTTCTTTCTTTTTTGGTGATGTTGCTAGATAATTATTTCGTCTATATTTAGTAAGATAAATAGCATCACGAATATAATGTTTATTCTTAATAATTCACATGTCCTTTCTTCACCAAATTCAATTATCATTTTGAATCATTGATTTAGGGGCAAACAACAATTTATTTTGAGATTCTTTTTAAAATATACTATATTATGTTTAAGTTTGATACGATCACACTATACTTACTAAATGGTTTCAATCTTTTCAAATCTTGCACTTTTTGTCCCTTTAAAGACCACAGACATCAAATTTTCTTTTTATAAATTAAATATCTTAATCAAGGTTTAGAAGTGGCAAATTAGTTTTATTTTTTGCTTTTACCACTTCATTATGACTCATTCTTTTCTTCTTTGTTTATTTATTTCGTTATAATCATTTTTTATTTGAAATAATCTTCAAAGATTGAGAATGATAGAATATATTATGGTACTATCCACAAATGACTTTTACTAAAATTATATTGTTTTAGATGGGTAATCACATAATTTGAAAAGACCATACTTATATAATATTCAATGAATGAGAAAATAAATTGAGCGGTAGATGAAATAGTCTTGGAGTAGTTAAATTAATGTCACACTCACTATTTTTGTTTTTACACTACAAACAATACTCAAGGTTTGAGTAAGTCGCTTTTGTTAGGAAAGTTCTTTCACTTTAATGTGTAATATTTTGGTGCGAATTTGAATTTAATCGAGTTTCAATAAGGATATCGCACACCGGAAAATAATAAATATATCCAAGGTTCCTATCCTTTGGTGGATATAACTCATCTATCAAGCTTGCTTTCCTTTGCAAAACTAAGTTCCTAATCTCTCGAATAAATGGACAATTTTGATTTAGACACAATTGAAATAAATATGGGTATTCAATTAAATCAAAATATTTATTCTGAATTAAAAGTGAATCAAAATTGAATTGAATTGTCAATTGGAGTGTGATTGATTTAAATAGATCATAACCTACGAATCAGTCATGATTGAGTTGAGGTTTGTTTGTTTTTAAAATGAAATATAGTCCCTCCATCTCAAATTATCTGTTATGGTTTCTGAAAATAGTTATCTCACATTATTTGTCATTTTAATTACTTTTTCTCATTTTATACTTAATAAAAATTGTTCTTGAGACTACAAACACCGTTAAATATTTAATAAAGAGAAATTATATTTTAAGATATAAATGAGTCTTTAAATAATTTCTTAACATTCACATATAATTTGAGACGGAAAAAGTAGCTGTCAATAAGTGAAAAGATTGACTAATTCTATCCCGTGTTGGAATATTCAATCAATTAGTTCACTCTTAGATACATGAATTTGCAGGTACCAAATCTTTTTAGCTACTTTGATATCTTAATTAAAATAAAAGTTGATTCAACATAAATAAAATCAAATTTAGAATATTTTCTTTATTATATTTAAAATGAGTCTTGTCAACTTGATGAATATTATTGGAGTAGAGGTCCTTATTCAAAAATTATAGTAGTAGAGTATTAATTAAATTAAATGTTCATTGACGTACTTTTACCTAACATTTATTTGATGTGTAAAGATTGAACTTCACCCAATCTCAAGTGTTTCTAAAATAAAATTGAAAAAAAATACCTGTCATATTTTATTTTGCATATTCCTTGCCAAAAAAAAAAAAACTAAGGATTACCTTGATTAAAGTATTCCTATTTATTATACTTCTTTAATTTACTACATCTGTCTTTTGCACAACATTAATATTTGTTCATATTTATGACCAATGATAAGATAAAAACCAATAATTAATCATACTCTCTTCATTAATTTTACTTGTCACTATTTGACTTCGGCGTATCGCCCTTTGAACCCTAGACCGCTGAAAGTTACACGAAGCCATCCAAGGAGAAGCCAATGAACAAGGTTTTCGCCGAACCCGTTTGGCGGATCGCTGAGCCATTTGGCGAGCCCGACTTGGCTCACCCATTGGCCCATTTTCGGGTCACTTTTGGGCCCATCTATGTAATAATGCCTAACACTATAAATAGGTGTCTTAGGGTTCATTTTAGACTTAGACTATTTTGAATATTGATGAATGATATATTGAACTCCTTGTGTGAGTTTTTGAAAGCTTGGTAAGCTTTTGTTGAACCTTGTTTAGAAACGGGGGTTGCTTGGGATATCAATTCCCTTGAGGTCTTCGTAAGAGTTAGGTGCTTGATTATGGATTAATCGATTGAGGTCTTTAGGTTTAATATACCTTTTGGTTGCTTTTGATTTCCTTTTCTTGTGCCTATCTATTTATCCAGATTGGTGCTTGTTAGGATCTAGATTCGAGGTTATTGGATTTAATACATCCTTTAGTTGCCAATTGTTTCTTATTTTGTATCTCTTCTTCTACCTTTCTTGTTTTTCCGCTGTTTATCATCGTTTCTCTTTTGAGAATCGTATCACTTGGTATCAGAGCCAAGCTTAGTATCGTCCCTACGATTCTAGTCTTGGGTTTGTTGCTACAAAAAAAGTGTTCAAAACGTTTTTGAGAAATTTCAGAAATGGATCTTGTTGATTTGAGTCTTCTTTGGAGTTTCCAAGGTTAGATTAGTGTTCCCTAACCTATTTAGAGTCTAGGGCTGAGATTTGAAAGGGTTTGGTTCACTATTGAAGAAACCACCATTGGAGGTTGAAGAAGCTTTGAAGAAGACAAGTGGGTTTTGAAATCTGGAAGATTTGGCAAGGAATTAAGTGCTAAAAAGTATTGGGGTTTGTTCCATATATCTAAGAGAGCTTGGATCTTGAATTTTGTGAAATTTCGAGCTAAAAATCTTCGGGGTTTATTTTTGGATCTGCATAGTGTTCTTAAAGTTCTTGAAGAACATTCAAACCTTCAAATAAGGAATTTTCAAAACAGAAGAGTTTGATCCAAAGGGGAAGAAAGAGAAAGTGTTAAAGGTGTTTGTCCAAAAGGAATTTACCTAAAAAGGGTAAAGCTAAAGGACAAAGGAAGGTGGGGGA
Organism: Solanum tuberosum; assembly: GCF_000226075.1. Taxonomy (NCBI): domain Eukaryota; kingdom Viridiplantae; phylum Streptophyta; class Magnoliopsida; order Solanales; family Solanaceae; genus Solanum; species Solanum tuberosum. The sequence goes on from NW_006239399.1 coordinate 300,153, forward strand.
CCACTAAGGTTAAATTTTCGGAGCCTTGCAGTTGCAGCTTGAAGAATTTAGGTGAATCTCGACTTGGATCACCCATTCCACTCGGCGCCTTGCCCTTTGGGCAACTAGGTCGCCGAGTTGGACCTCATTTTGGTGAAGACACTGGAAATTTCGGCGAGCTTAAGCCCTGGTCGCGGAATCCATTCGGCGTATTGCCGAACTTCCACCCAGATAGCCGAGTTGCCTTGTCCGATTGGCAAGTCAATCTTCAAGTTGGCGAGCTGAACTTCACCTTAGGTGAAGAAACAGGCCATTTGGCGATGGGAAACTCGTCTTATGACCCCTTTCATCTCAGGTTCTAATTCTTAGTTTCCTTTCTTTTGATTCTAGTTTGTAATCAAGATTCCTAAACTGATTTTCAATTTGTAATTACCTACTTGTTGACTATTGGTTATTGAATTCACTTCTTTGTTAGTGCTTTTCTTTTCGTGCTTTTTTCATTTTACTTTGTAGTTAATTCTTGACTCAAGTCCGTTTGCTTTAATTGAGTCGTCCGTTCTTCTTGATATAAAAATCTATTCTGACCAAGAGTAGAAATTGAGACCTTGTGATCAACTGAGTATAAGCAATCTTCAACATTAGTCGCGCCAATTTGAGAGGCAATCAAAGATGTGTAAACACGAGCGATTGTGAGTTCATTTTACTAACGCTAACGTTTTTTGTTATTTTTGTGAGTTGTCATTTTATAGGTACAAAGGAGTTATAAGGCAGCATGTCCTCAATTACCTCAGACCCATGTGACTATGATATGGGATGTGTCAAGGGTCTCGGTACCAAATGGATTGATTTTCCTATCTTTGAAGGAAGACGTGATCCAGAAGCATATCTTGATTGGGAGTGGCAATATGAGCAAATTTTCCAACGCCATGATTTGAGAGGTCCAGAGCGACCCTTGTATGCCCTCTTTCATTTGAAGGGTCTTGCATTGGGTTGGTGGACTCAAGAGAAAAGGCTTTGTGCACTTCAAGGAAATACCCACCCATTGACATGGGAAGAATTGAAGAGGCTGATGAGGTTCAAGTATGTGCCAGAAGGGTACACAAAGCTTTTCACTGTCGATCTGAGAAGACCAGTTCTTAGGACAAATGTTGGCATTTGTGGGGCTTTGGGATTTGACCTTGTCATCGATGATGGGTACAATCTAAACTACATCACTCCAGAGGTGGTAGCCTACTTGGGACTACCTCGACTCCAAAGGACTTATCTATACACCATGGATGGATGTAAGGTTACCGAAGGGGTAAGAGTCTCTTTCACACGCGACAAATACTATGAAGAGTTTTGGTGTGATATAATGCCCATGGCTTCTTGTCAATTAAGTTTGGGGGCCAATTGGTTTACTGAACATGGGGTCCCAAACGAGCATAATGGGTATAAGTGTGTTGCGGATCATTGGGGAACACATATATTTCCTCCTCCTAAGGTGAAAAGTGAGAGACAAAAGATTGAGAGGAGTAAGGGAAAGCAAGGTGGCAACCTTAGAGTGGAAAATTGAGAGGCTGACAGGAGTGAAGTGAGAGGGTTGCCACAATCTCAATCTAACATTGTTGTTAGTCCTTAACCTGGTAAGGATTCTTATGTAGGTACAATCATAATGAATGGAGGAACACAAGCTCCAGCCAAAGAGCCTACAATTGAAGGTGTGATGGATGCACTTAGGGAATGTCCCAATATCCAAGGTAAAGAAGATCTTTCTTGCGTGCGTCAAAGTACAATAGCTAATCTTAACACTTTTACCATTGCAAATGAACAAAGTGTGAATGTTAGCTTGTCTTTATGTGAGCCTATTGATTCTTTACCATGTGTTGATAATGTGCTTATTGAGAATGTGGATACACTAGTTGATCCTATTGATGACCGAATTGATTCTTCTAGTAAGATCGATTTGTGTCCACCTAGTGTTGACACCTATGCTTTGAATGCTAGCTCATTATTTTATATTGATTGTGTTGATCAACCTGCTTGTGACTGTAGTTCACTGGTTGAGGGTCCTTGTAATGTGATTAAGGAACCTCAAGTTAGTGGTACTAATGATAATGTTGATCAATTGAATAGGAGTGACTCTATGAGCATATCTTTTGTGGAAGATCCGATTGCTCACTTTGCTCATAGAGATCATGTGCTTGAAAACGCTTCGAAAAATGATATGTTTCTTTCTGAGGGTGAACTTGCATGTTTTAATTCTTCCCTAGTGGTTGATCATTCCCTCTTTAAGTATAATATCTTATTTGAAGATGATGAAATCACTCCTAGTGATGTACCTAGTGGTGTGAAGCTGGAGAGCAGTATAGTTCTTGATAGCTATACTTGTTATAGTAACCCACTATGGTGTGAGGCTTTCCCTCCCAAAGATGGAAATCTCTTCTTGGAAGATGAGAGTACTCTTGTGGGGAAGGAATGTGATGAGGAGGAAGGTGGTGTGTGTTTTTCCGTTACTTCTTCTTCTTGGTGTGTTTCACTCCTTGATAGTATGACCAATGCTTTTGAACCTATTGGTAGTCATACACATGAAAACAACCTAGAGGAGGTTAATTTGCGAGACACCTTTCTCTATTACTTGTTTACATATGATGAAGCTCATGCTGTTGAGTGGAGTATATTGTTTGAAGGAAAGAGTTCCAACCTGGTAAATGGATGTGCACTTGATCCTAGTACATGGCTTGCCTTTCCATTTGACCCCAGTAGTGAGCTGAATTGTAGCCTTTGTGTGGGAATGTTTGGTCGAAATGGCAAGCATATGGGGGTTGAGATTGTTAATTCCTTTCCCTATGCAGTAAAGTTCTTCTTGAGGTTTTACCATTCACTTGAAGAGCCTGCATTGTGTGTGGTGAAGGATAGCTTCCTAGACCCTTTTTCTATTTCTTACCCTGAGCATGATCTTGTTGAATGTGCATCTCATGGGGGTAGGAGATATTTGCCAAGAGAAGGTAAAGTTTGTACCTTCCTGTGCTATCTCTTTGCATATGATGAGATCCCTAGTTAGATCAGAAGTGCATTGCATGTGGATTAGGGTATCCTTGAGGTCTACACTTGTTGGTATGACCCTGTTCTGTGGACTTTCTATCCTTTTGACCCCGGTGAATGCATGAAGGTATTTGAACGGGTGGAAGTATCATCTTTTAGGTGGTATTACCATGTTGTTGAGAAGAATAATCATTGTCCTTGTTCTCCATCTGTGGGCTTGATAGCCATGACAATAGAGGATGTTTGGTTGTTCCTTGAGTTTGAGTCTCCTCGATTAAATGTTTTAAGAGCTAACCTTTGTACTATCCCTCATACTAAGAGGATAAGCTTATTTCTTGTGATCTATGTGATTTTACAAGGTTTGGCTTCGAGGACTCAATTTTACCTACTTGACATAAGGAAGGCCTTGTGCTTGATGGGATGTGAAACCAATGAGGGGTTACATATGAATTTGTTTAAGTGTATTGGTTCCTCAGCTCTACCTCTTTGTCAATGTGTCTTACTTAGCCAAGTATCTATTACTTTGATGGGTTGCAAACCCTTTGTTGCTACTTGTGACGCTTGGTTATATGTTAAATTTGTGCATCCTTGGCATGGTGATGAAATTGTTATTGCTAACGCTAAACCTCATGCCATGAGGATCTTTGTACTGTTTGCTTCCCCTATGGTTTTGCAAGGTACGGATTCGAGGACGAATCCCTTTCAAGAAGGGGAGAATGATGCAATACAGATTGCCCCCAACCCATTCATTCACGAATTTCAATGTATTGATGGATCATTCTCAAGGATGGAGGTTGGGCATGGGAAATGCGCTTCAAAGGAGCTCCCAGCTGAGCAACGCCCTGTGTGGATGATAGCTTGGAGCGTGGGAGGTCCAACGTGGCAAGGAGGAGCAAAGGAAAGTGTTGCTCCATTCGGCGAGGTACCTGCTACTTTGGCGATTCGCTGAACCCCTTTGGCGAGGGTTCCAGGATCGCCGACTGATCCAATGAGCTGCAGAGAAAGGCTGTCCATTCGGCGAGCATAGAGGACATTCGGCGCATCTCCCTTTGAACCCCAGACCGTCGAAAGTTACAGCAAGCCATCCAAGGAGAAGCCAGTGAGAAGGTTCTCGCCGAACCTGTTTGGCGAATCGCCGAGCCTTTTGGTGAGCCCGACTTGGCTCACCCATTGACCCATTTTCGGGTCACTTTTGGGCCCATCTATGTAATAATGCCTAAAACTATAAATAGGTGTCTTAGGGTTCATTTTAGACTTAGACGATTTTGAATATTGATGAATGATATATTGAACTCCTTGTGTGAGTTTTTGAAAGCTTGGTAAGCTTTTGTTGAACCTTGTTTAGAAACAGGGGTTGCTTGGGATATTGATTCCTTTGAGGTCTTCGTAAGAGTTAGGTGCTTGATTGTGGATTAATCGATTGAGGTCTTTAGGTTTAATATACATTTAGGTTGCTTTTGATTTCCTTTTCTTGTGTCTATCTATTTATCCGTATTGGTGCTTGTTAGGATCTAGATTGGAGGTTATTGGATTTAATACATCCTTTAGTTGCCTATTGTTTCTTATCTTGTATTTCTTCTTCTATCTTTCTTATTTTTCCGCTGTTTATCATCGTTTCTCTTTTGAGAATTGTATCAAGCTTTGAGTTAGTAGGATTGAAAAGAAATCAATTTGCAATATATACAGTATTGTATCACACTGTATATAAATGTATATATATACCTTATACATATTTATACATCATTTATACATGAGTATACACTATTCATACAATATCAGTACATTACATATACATATGATCATTTTGTTGAAAATAATTTTTATTGCCTGCAAATTTATTGCTAATTTGGACTATTTTTTTTTTATGTAAATAAAAACTTGATTACGTTTGGTGCAAATGATAATTATTTTATTGCACATTTATGAAAATGCCCCTTAATTCAACTCCCACTTGTTCATCGTCTATTTTATTACTGCAAGAGAGGTTCCTAATGACAATACAATTTTGAGCTTTGTAAATGATGAGTATTCAATCCAACCAAGAGTGGTGTTGACTAGAATAGCATGTCACTCCATATTTTTTTACAAAGATAATGTTCGGATCAATTTGCGTACACCTTAACTATTCTATTAAATAGACAGATGTATGTTTTATCTCACCAGCATAACTTTTTGAGTAACTTACGGGACTAAGACTTGGATATATTAGAAGAAATCACCTAACATTTCGTCTTTGTTATAATATAAATGCTAGTCTCCCATGACTCTTAATGAAGTTTGAGTATTGAGAGATGCTCTTGTTATTCCCAATAAGTCAACTCGGTAACAAATCGCTTCTTCCAAAGCGCACCCCATTCGTTCTACTCGCAACAATCCAATAAGTTCTCCAGGTGAAAAAACATTACAATAGTAGATATAGAAAGGAAATAATACCTTGACAGAGTTATTTTTTCACGTAAATGAAACGACAAAAGAAAGAACATCCAACAAAAACGAGCAAAATCTTTCGTATTATAGTCTATTTGTAAGGGCCATAAACAGGGGGGGGGGGTCTCGCCAAACCCCCCTCCTCCGTGTATATTTTCGGGTAAATATATAAACTAGTAGGGGTCTCGCCAAACCCCCCATCATCACGAGGTGACCTTAGCCTGGATGGTGGATTCTCACTAAGAAAAAGGTTGAAACTCAATTTGAAGCTAACTGGAGGTTCCCAAAACCTTTTTGGTCCGAGCTGAGATTTTTTTAATTAAATAATAGGAGTAAGTAAACCAACAACAACAACATACTCAGTGAAGATCTGATTTACAAGTGAGGTCTTGGGACCCTCGGCTTCAGTGCAATAAATCCAAATTTAAAGAAGAAGAAAACAATGTAGAAAACATAACATCTAACACGGTGAACAACAATATATGTGATAATCGAAACATAGTAAATAATTGATGATGCTAGATATCAAAAGCACGAACTAGAAAATACGGCTAGTACAAAGCAAATCAGTGCATAAGATATATTCAAGAGACGTAACAACAACAAGGTGCGATCACCTAAACACATGAATAAATGATATCAAATACCAAAAGACAAAGACTATATGAATAGGCTAATACGACGACCGACACGGTGCTCTATACTACGATGCATAGAATAATCCAATGAAACAGTAAAAACATAATTTATAACAAAGAAGAAGAAGTTTACTAATTCTAGCTAGAGAACATTACAATTTATACTAAATCTTAAACATTACTCCCTCTCTTTCAAAAAGAATGACCCAATTTCCTTTTTAGTTTGTTTAAAAAAGAATGACCCCTTTCTTTTTTTGGCAACAATTTAACTTCAACTTTCCACGTGACATTTTTAAGACCACAAGATTAAAGGGCATTTTGGTACATTTGACATAACTTTAATTTAGAACCACAAGATTAAAAAGTCTTCTTTCTTTTCCTAAACTCCGTTCCAAGTCAAACTACGTTATATTTTTTTGAAACGGAGGGAGTACAATATATCAAATACCAAAAGACAAAAGTATTTTTTTTTGAATTTGCTATCCTAAGTGTCTAAGATTTTGTAAAATTACGCTGTTGAAATAGTTTATTTTGAGATTAGTCTAATGGCAAACATGATTACAAGACCAATATATATCATCACGCATTTCCAACTTCGAATACAAAGTGGCCCGAGTCTTAGTATCCTAATTTTTTTAGAGTTTCACACCTGAATTATTAGGGGTACGAGTTTCTTACCTCAGCTATGACGTACCAATTATTTTTATTATCAAAACATGTCTTAAGTACTAATCTACTATACATGTCTTAAGTATAATCTACTATACGATAGTGATATTTCAAGTAGGAGAAGTGTTGGAGCGGGAAAAAATAACAAGTTTAGATAATAATAAAACATTGTTTGTGAACTTGGGAGGATCGTGTTTGAAAACATGTGTTGCACAAGGGCTTAGAAACAAACTTTTCTATCGCAAAACTATGGCATTCATGCTTTGTTTTGTATTATTCAGTTGCTTTGTTGTTTCTGGAGGCTAAGAGTTCTTCAATCAAATGGATGATCCTTCAAGGTAAAAAAAACAACACAAAAATTATATAATGCAAGTTAAGTAATTGATACTCACTAAATCCCAATTTATGTGGAAGCTTTCGAATTTTGAAATGCAAACAAGTTTAAATAGTTTATACTCCCTTCGTCTCAATTTATATGCCACATTTCAAATTTTAATATTCAAACAAGTTTAGGTACATAATTAATACTCCCCGTCCCAATTTAGGTGCATCTAGCCGTTAACATATATGTCTGCAATGACTTTAACATTGGTATAAGCGATATTAGAAATCATATTGTTTGAAGGCTTTTGGTAAAAGTCGTAGCCTTACTTTCTTCAACTTTTCTATGTCACTTTTTTGATGACTTTTTGTTCTTTTTAGCTCGGGCCACAACTTCAACAACTTTTGCTGTGTTATTCTGTGAAATTAAAACATTAAGTCTTGTACAAATATTAAGTTTAGATGTATTGAAAGGCTTATAATGCTTAACTTCATCTTGTCACATTAGTTGCAATGTTGAGGAACATCTTGTTAAATTAGGTCTTAGGCCTAACTCACACCCCAAAAGCTAGCTCAAAGGGAGGAGGATTGCCCAAGCCTTATAAGGAGTCCACCCATCTCATTAACCACCGATGTGGGACTTTTGTCATTCTTTAACATACATATTATACGTGTAGATTGTGCCTGCGGTTGAGTGGGCCTAAGTGCCTACCTATCATAGTCAGTATTTATTTGAAGGCTCCTTTCAGGGGTTTGAAAAACGGGGGGTGGGTGGGTTGGGGTGTGTGTATGTGATAAATCACGTGGTAGTTGTTGGAA
>NW_006239399.1:308198-331732 GCF_000226075.1 Solanum tuberosum
AACTCACACCCCAAAAGCTAGCTCAAAGGGAGGAGGATTGCCCAAGCCTTATAAAGAGTCCACCCATCTCATTAACCACCGATGTGGGACTTTTGTCATTCTTTAACACATCTCCCATCTTTCGCACTTTCTCTTTGCATTTGGAATATTCCCAACCTTATTTAGTTTTCACAATGCAATCTGACTGTTTGTTTTTGACCTTTTCATTGTCTTTACCTCTCATATTCCCCTCTCTTTTGGTTTCATCGTGTTTCCTACTATAATTCATAATATTTGACAAACATTAGGCAAATATGTTTTTATGGTAAATCACATCTTCTGGAAATGCAACCAACTTAAAGACAAATACAATATCAATTTGAAGTTTAATTTTGAGCTATTTTATTGAGAATAGTCTTTGCTGAAATGATACATGCTGTGTGGATAGAGATAAACTTGAGAATCTTTGAAAAAAGATATAGAGATTGGGAGAGAATTTCCAGAGAAATTGCATATGCTTGTAATGTCAGAAGTCCTGTCGGATGTAGCCTTTTGCGTAGTTTAGTCTTTTGATCCTTTCTAGTTTGGTAGCCATACTTAGTATGCTTGGATTTTAGTCTTTTTTTGTTTTACTTTTGAGATGACCACATGGTCATGTGTTGTTTGGTTATAGTTATGTAATTGAGGCCACTTGGTGATAAATATTAGATTAGTTACCAAAAAAATCAGTTCATTCTAATGTGATCTCTGATAATGGGTGAATTTCTAGCAAACCCTAATGTAATCCCTGCTAATGGGAGAATTTCTAGAATAGAGTGAAAATCATTTCTACAATAGATCAAACTTTGTGAACTTGCTAAGTACTTCAAATTTTCAAGATCTACAATAGATCAAACTTTGTGAACTTGCTAAGCACTTCAAATTTTCAAGATCTGTGTCCCCATGTCAATTATGGATCTATACTTTTGATTTTGATTCGACTTCTATGAGAAGAGAAAATTAGATCAAAACTTTGGATTTGTGACATAAGAAATGAAGGATACCGTAGATGATTTTCGGAAAACAATTTACAAGGTAATTTGTTGTGATAGAACTTAGATAAACACTTTGTGTGTATAAATTATTTATTTTGTTGTCCTTCTTTTTATTTAAGAAATTAACGTGGCCCTTCCTCCAACAAAAAGGTTGAATACTAATGGTTCGTTTGATTGAAGAACAAGTAATTTCTGAATTAATTATTTCATGATTCTTATTCCATTTTTAATATAGGATAAAATAATATAATACTACCACTACTAGAAAACAGTAAATTACTTGCGAATTTTACTTGGAAATTATTTTTGCAGAAATTTCCTATGAATTTTCATGCGGAAATATGGAATTCCTAAATTATAGACTTTTTTACCTGCGAAAAATAGTTTCCCAGAAAAATTGGTGGGTAAATTTGGCGCCATTTTCGCAAAATTATTACCTAGGGAATTATTTGCGGCAAATAATTTGTAAGTATTATATTCATAGGTAAATTCGCAAGTAATAAAAAAAAGAATTTTTTTTAATCTTCTAGCAAGAAAATACCTAGATAAATTTATTTGCAAATAATTACTTGGAAATTTATCTAGAAATATATGTGGTATTACCTGGGCATTCATGTTCTATGAATTTGGTTTGGGATTTACGTAGGAATTTTCTTACTTGAAGAATTACTTGGGGATTCTATTGTTGTTAATTTGATTTGAGATTTTTTGAGGGATTTACTTGGAAATATGCAAATTTGAATATTTTTTATATAATTTAATTGGATTTTTTAAATTGAAATCTAAGGATTTTTGAAAATTAGGAGTCCTCGGGGAATATTTTCTTAAAAATATATTTACCAAATTTTTTTTAAAAATAAATATAAAAAGGACAAATGATCACTAGAATGAAATTTATTGTTAAAAATTTATTCTATTTTTAGGTTTAATAAATTATTATGCAATAATATCAATTTAATAAGGTGTTGGAACATTATCATAAATTTTAGGATGAATATTTTTAACTCATATATAATTAATATTTAATCTCACTAAAAATCAATGTTATTATTTTTTAATTTTTTATTTGAAAGAAACAAAGAATTAAAATTAGATGGCTAGTTATTTATCCAATTAGAATGAAATTTATTGTTAAATAATTATTCTATTTTTAGGTTTAATAAATTATTATGCAATAATATCAATTTAATAAGGTGTTGGAACATTATCATAAATTTTAGGATGAATATTTTTATATAATTAATATTTTATCTCACTAAAAATCAATGATACCATTTTTTATTTTGTTTTTTTGATTTGAAAGATACAAAGAATTAAAATTATATGGGTAGTTGTTTATCCAATAGAAAAGTAACTATCATAAATATTTGTCAAATTAATACGGTGTTGGAACATTACCATAAATTTTAGGACAAATATTTTTCACCTATATATAATTAATATTTCATCTCTCTAAAAACCAATGATACCATTTTTTATTTTATTTTTTTATTTGAAAGATAGAAAGAATTAAAATTATATGGATAGTCATTTATCCAACAAAAAAATAACTATCATAAAAGTTTAATTACCCCTTATTGATAGAATTATATGAAAAGAAAAATAAATAATTTTTACTTGTATATCCAATTGGTATATTATATTTTTACTAGCATTAAAAATAAAATAAAAAATCTCTATAGTAAGTTATTAAATGATATTATATCCAAATATAAAATTAAGTATATTAAAATATAATTATTAAAAGATAAATTAAAATTATAAATACCAAATTTCCTAATAAGATATACAATCAATTATTGATTTAGTGATTTATTTTAATATATATATAAATAGTTGTCATGCTTTATTTTTGAAAAGCTAAATCACATGAACTTTACTCAACATTTTAAAATATATTTTTAGCTCATATTAATATGAGATGACTTTATAGTACTTTTTGTGTAGTGAATATCTAAATTGTATTTTTAATACTCAATTAATTAAATTAAATTTAGCTTTAAAAATGAATCAAATTAAAGAAAAACAACAAAGTTTAGTGTAATGCTAGTGGTACTTTTTACCACATCGGTGGAAGACACATGATCTTTAGCATTTATAATGCTATTAGTTAGAGCATTGGTAGAATAGAGTAATTACATATAGGTTGGGCAATGGGTAGTGGGCAAGGATTAAGTTAGTGCAATTAAGTAGGTGCCTACGTGTATGGGGGTGTCCTAAGTGTATGAGATTCAAGAACAAAATAATTAATTAGGAGATATTAATTATTAATTAATATTGTTTAGAAAAATCAACATCTTCAATGTAATGTGTGAGAAAGCACAACTTATTTAATTGAATAAATTTCAATAATATAATTTATTATTAATTAATCATTCTCCCATTTAAATTATACTAGCTATGGTCTATATATAAGCGTCATATTCTAGTAGGTGCAATATAGATCATTTTTGAATCATGATATCAACCAGTATATACCTCATTAGTGTTGAAGTGTAGATGTCGTTGTTACAATATAAACCAAGCACATAAAAAAGTATCGTGTCACGCCCCGAGCCTACACCCCGGACGTGGCTAGCACTCGAGAACCATTGCTGGCCCTAAGTGAACCCTTGGCCTGACTTACTTACTCAGCGGAAGTCTATATGCATATTTATAATGATCAATAGCACTGTACTCACTTGAATAATAAAATATTGAGAATGCTTAAAATTCATACATTCAACTTGGCCAAATGGCAACTCAAGTCTTAACATATGAAATGATAATGTAAAGACAACTGAACTACTAACTATCTGGCTGTCTATGAAGCCTCTAAACAAAAGGGATGTCAGGACAAGACCCCCGATCATCCTAACAATGAAACAAATACTGCAAGCAAAGTAAATGAGTCCTCCGGAATGCAAGAAGGATCACCAACAGTCTCTAAACTGCTCACTGGATCAACGATGCGCTGGATGCCGATCCTAGTTACCTGTGTTTGCATCATAATAAGATGCAGGCCAACTGGCATCAGTACATTGAATGTACGAGTATGCGAGTTGGAATGCTAAACACAACTTAAGCTTGAAAAGAAACTGAAAGGAACTGAAGAACTTACTTGGCTCAACTCAACTCAACATAACTAAACTTATTTCAATGTAAAGTAGTTTAAAAACAAGTGCAATATAAAGAAAAGCTATTTAAAACATGATGTCAACTCTATGTGTATGCAAAGATACACTAAAACTCTGAAATGTATGTAAAAATACAAATAATTGTGTATATAAGAATACAATTAACTTCTATGGGAGTTTCTCTAACCGACAACCATCACTTAAGAGCTATAGTGATGATACAACGTTTTACCTCACGCTGCTAAGGCATCCTATACCTTGCCAAGGGTATAGTTACTGAACTACTAAGTGGATCCACTAGTCTATGGTAAAAAGCACTAAAGGTTCATCTAAAAAGTATGACCCTTTTCTACCCATGAAGGCTACATGGTTTATGGGGGCTATGGGTTTTCTGAACGCTCCCCCATATCGGTACTCAATACTACTCCCAAAATATGATACTAGCTCTTTATGTTTAAAAACATACTTCTTATGTGATTTGAGATTAGTGCTACAAAAACTTAGCTCAAAAGGTTTATCTTTGAAATCAAAGTTTCCTCTCCTGCTTCATTTAGTAAAACGATTACTCTTTTCTGAAAACTAGCCCGAAGGCCCTTTGGAAATCGAGGTTTCCTTTCTTGTTTAAATGTTAAAACATTTAAAACCCTTTGGGAATACATAGTCCCCATATACTTTTGAAGAAATGAACTTCAAGCTTTACTCAACTTGAACTTTAAGTCTTAAAACAAAGTTAAAACATTTATAAAAGACTTTTGAAAACTTTGAAGAACTTCCCTTGACTTTGACCTTAACTGCTCTTGACTTGACTCTTAACTGGTTCTTGAATTGAATTATGGATTCAAGGATTGTGATTTGTGGTTGGAAAGAACTCATGATGTTTAGTAATGATTTTAGATGGCTAAACATGAGAAAAGACCAAAAATCAATATTTGAGGGTGGGTCCACGATGCGGAGAAGCATTTAAATTTTGGTTTAAAAAATAACTATTGAGGCAGAACGGTCCGTGACCGCTTCGCGATGCGAAACGATTTTTCCCAAAACTGGGGACCAGCTCCACGATGTGGAGGCACCTCCAAATTTCGACCGACAAAATTTTCTTCTTCGTTTTCCAACTTTAAACCCCCTAAACTCCATGGGTTCTTTACCAAACACTTAGAATCGATTATATGTTCAAAGTACATCAGATTCTACTCAAAATCAAACCTAAAAATGTGAATCAATCTCAAGAAACTCCAATCAGCACAACCCACAAGAATTCAAACGAAAATTTATCAAGAACTAAAGGATTTACTTTCAAATCTAATAACTTCGCTGAAATTGAATCATGATTGGCGCACGGGTCTACTAACCTAACGCTATGTTATCTCACATACCTTGTAGGGATCACCGCCGACGAAATCCACAAGCTAATCTCGACGAATCTTGAATGTTCTTCTCCTTTCTCCAAGCCCTAGCGTGAAAATCACTTTTCTAAAACTGACTAAAATCTGAATTTACCCCAATTAAACTCCAAAAAATGACTTAATTAAGTTGGGGTAAGGAAAAGACCAAACTACCCTTCAAAAATCCGGATTTGGACTTTCCTAATTCCAACAGCCCAACTTCCAAAGGGGATAACTCACTCATACGAACTCGGAATCGCGCAAACTCAGCGGCGTTGTAATGATCATTCCAAGACCTTTCCTACCATATCTGGAAGTACCTCTAACGCATCTTGAGGTAGAAGTTATGGCCATTTGAAGTTGGCCTAAACTCAACTTTTTCCTAACTTTAGACAAATTTCCAGATTTTCATTATTTCCTAAAATGACTATTTCCAGTTCTTAGCTTCTTCCTAGCTATTTCAAATTGCGAGATGTTACATATCGACTGTCTTAATTATCTATATATTTTGACCAACAGTGACAGTACTCAATTATCCAAGTTTTACAACAGTAACAAAGTACAAATTGCTACTTTTTCAACGGTAACATTTGCTTCTTTAGTGCATAAAAAGAAGTATTCATGAACTCTTCCATCTTATTCTATTTTAAAATACTTTAACATCTCTTTTAATTATGTCTCAAGCATCTCAAACATCTGATGCAAAAAAGTCTTATGTTTGTTGTTGTGGTAATTTAGCTATGTTGAGGACGTCACACATCGATACGAACCTAAGTCGACAATTCTTTAACTGTGCAATTGGGGTATGCTCTTTTTTTAAGTGGTTTGAAAATAATTCATCAACGAACAGTCCATGAAATTGAGTCCGGGACTCGAGACATCAAATTTTCAAGGCGTTACCGAATTTCAAATATTAGAAAGACTTCGAAACACTGAAGAAAATAGGGATTTGCTATTGACTTTATTAAAAGAAGATGAAGAACAAAGGGATCACTTTAAAGGATTGCTAAAAGACATCAAAATAGATAGGGATCAACTAAAACAAAGGTTGATATTGGCTGAAGAAAAAGAGAAAGGCATAAAAATAATATTGTATGGTTTGTTGTTAGTGGTTGCTTTTTGGAAATGTGTAACAGGGATGCAGTAGTACAATCTTATATCTTTTACTCATGTAGTACTATAGTTTATCAATAAAATGAAGTTTTTCTCGTATGGTAAGACAATGCATTATATATACAATTTAAAGTCGATAACTGACAACAATATCCATCAAAATAAAAATGACATTTACATGATCCAACTGTCTAAAATATCACTTCAAAAACCAACTACTTCAACAACCAATTGTCTTAAAAGGTACTTCAAAAACAAACTATCTCAAAAACCAATTGTCTTAATATTCAACCATCAAAAACTAATTATCTATAAACCAACTGTGTTAATCTTTAACCACCAAAACCAACCATTTCAAAAACCAATTGTCTTAATCATCAACCACCAAAAACCAATTGTCTTAAAACTCACTTCAAAAACAAATTGTCTTCAAAAACCAATATCACAAATACCTTACTCATCATCATTGAGCTCACCATTGAGCTCCATAACAATACCCATCATGTCCATTGAAATTTCATTACTGCCTTCTTTTCCCGCTTCTGCCAAGCCTTCTTCTACATTCTCTTCCTGCTTCTCCTCTTCTTTTTCTCCATCTTCTTCCTGCTTCTCCTCTTCCTTTTCTTCTTTTTTTTCTCTTCAATCTCCTCTTCTTTGATTTCTTCTTCATTCTTCTCTTCCAACTTCTCTTCTTTTTCTTCCATCTTCTCCTCCTCTTGTTTCTTCACTTCCAACTTATCTTCTTTTTCTTCTATCTTCTCCTCATCTTGTTCATTAACTTTTTCTGCAACGTACTCATCAACTGCAACAAGATCTTCATCGACTATTGCTAATGGAAGGATTTCATCAACATCAACTGCAACACCATCTTATCGACTGTTAGTGCTGTATAGTCTTCATCAACTGCTACAAGATCAGTGGCTTAGCATTCTTACAAATAAATTATTTTACACAAATAGTATATAAATTAGTCTACCTTTATTTTTCTTGTTCTTTTGAGCTCTCCTCAATTTCTATCTCGTATAAAAGCAACAACTTCCATCATTGATAGTTCAAGAGATGCAACACGCTCGCACAAATTATCATCTTTATTTTTCTGTTCACTCAAAAAAGAATTTTCACAAGGCTTATTGGAATTGTTCTCTCCCAATATTTCATCCTCCTCGTTCTCTACTGCTGAAGTGAGGACATTGACGCCTTTCAAATTATCCTTTAAGGCATTAATGATTGTGTCCTTCACTTCGTCCGTATATGGCTTTAATGTTGCCATGTAAGTTTGTTTTGTCTCACAGACAGTAGGTGTGAGGTATGGGTGCACAATCTGCAAAAAAAAATGTAAATAGTACAAAACATTCACTAATTTACAAATATTTCCAGATAATAATAAATAAATTTATACCTTTGTACTTCTCCCTTTGTACTTAAATGGATCACTTTCGACAATATTATCGCTCTTTGTCGTGTGCCATCTAAGTAAACGGGGAATGGGCAGAGAAGAATTGTCACGCCCCGAATTACCGCTGAGACGCGGACACGGGACCTAGGATCACAAGTGATCCCAAGCTAACCCTGTTGGCATGACATGAGCATACTAAGGATAATAATAACTGATGCGGAAGCTAAATCATAAATAAAATAGATATGATGGGGAAAGTCCATATACTATAACTGAGATAAATGAGAAGTGATGAGTTTAATACAAAGAAGGTATTAACTCAATACTAAGCAGAATCTAACTATGTCTAAAAATAGTCTCTAACTGACTAGAAATGCTGGGACAGACCCCAACTAAGTCTAGCAAGACTGAAACTAAAGGACTGAAAATACTGAAAAGAAACTCGTGACTATTATCCTCGGAGAATGAAGACTCACCACTGATTCTGCTAAACTGTAGATCGGGAACCGATCTAAGCGTGATCTGGATGCTGAGAACCTGAACCTACATCACGAGAAAATGTAGCGCAGAGTATGCGTCAGTACTTGAAAGGTACTGAGCATGCAGGATATAATAAAGTTGAAATAACATATAACTGAACAAAGCACATAAGCAATGATATAATCAGAACATGATATAGATACTGAATACTGAGCTAATTGAATGCAATGACCAATTTATAACATACTGAGACTGAATACTGAATATACTGATACATGGTCAATGCACCAGAATCTGACTGAACTGTGGGTGCTACTAATAACCGATAATAAAACAACATGAGCTAAATGTGGAGTCCGATGTATACTCCCCATCGAGAGGACCTAATAGACCCAGCCAAAGGTGTAGAGGCATGCTAGCGTGATCACTAAAATGATGCCCACAGAGGGGACTTACAACCTATGTGGCTAGTAGTTCTGGGACTGTTTGGGTACACTGAACCCTAGTCCAACTCGGTATTATGCTACTCCTAGTGGATTGAGTAATTTACACATTATGACTGAATTTCTGTTATTTACAGGATAGCTCAAACTGAACATGTAAATTGAGGATGCAACAATTAAACTGATATTGATGCATTAATAACTGAGGCATGTATAACTGAATAATTGAAATATCTTACCTAGCATGTGTAATTCAAGAACTAAAGAAATACATAGCTAGGGTTCTGGAATTTATGCAATAAACTGAATATTAACGTACTAATCTGATTTGGATCATTCTAACAACTAAGAACCCAACAATTCTAACATTCAAGAAACCCTAGGTCTAGTCATAATAAGGGAATCAAGAACTGACTGAAAACTAGGGACCTAATAGGTGAAAGGAACCCACTAGTGAAATCCACATACCTGGTGACAAATTCCACGGAGAAATCTTTCAATTTTGGGGATGGAACTCGAGGAAACTTGCTGCGTTCTTTAACTTAGAGTTGGTCACCTCTTTCTCTCCTTTCACTTCTATTTTTCTATGTTTTGATTAAAGATCTGACTTGGGTAAGTTCTAGTTATATTTCTAGGCTTAAGCTGACTAAAACCACGAAATTTAGGATTAAAACGACGTAGTTTAGGAGTCCAAGGAATAAGGAAAACACCGAAATAACCCTGACTTAAACTGCAGACGGACTGACCACGACCACCTTTACGGACCGTGTAAAGGACCACGGACCGTGAAGTTGGTCGTGGTCTGGACTTGGTGACTACTAGCTGAGGGCCTGAGTCCACGAGCCCTACCACGACCCGTGTGAAGGACCACAAACCGTGAAAGTGTCCGTGGTCTCCACTTGGACTGTGGTCTGGAAGGACTGGCTAGGGGGCTTACTGGTAAGGTTCCACGGACGCCCCTACGGGTCGTGTGAAGGACCACAGACCATGAAGGTCCTCGTAGTCCTCACTTAGGCGTGGCGGTCTAAGGGGCTGGTTAGGCAGGTTCTCTGCCTCGACTCTACGGGCGCCACCACAACCCGTTATTAAGACCACCGATCGTGAAGGTACTCGTAGTCTGATGTCTGGGCCTGGTGACTTCCAAGTCAAGACCACGGGAAGGTCTACAGATCATGGACATTATCACGGTCCGTAAACCCTGCCTTAGTTCACTGCTTCAGGTATATTTCAGAAATTTCTTTTTCGGTCTGGGTTTCGAGGTGTTACAATATCTCCCCATTGGGATCATTCATCCTCGAATGAAGACTAAACTAGCTGAAATGGAAGCAATTAGCTGCAACCCTACCACTAAACACTGAATGCTGATTTCTGACTGAACTGAGTTCCAAAAACATGCAGATACGCTGAAAAAGCAAGTACAGGCTGAAGGAAATAAATACTAAGACTGAATTAGTGCATGAATGACTGAAAAACTAGAAGAGGAACTATTACCTCAAGCTGGAATGGAATCGGAAGGAAAGAGGTGAGGATACTTGGACTTCATGGCTGCTTCTGCTTCCCAAGTAGCTCCCTCTACGGACTGACTCCTCCACAAAACCTTAACTGAAGCGACTTTTTTGTTTCTCAACCTTCGAACCTGACGATCAAGGATTTCAACTGGTACCTCTTCATAAGTGAGACTATCCTTCACATCCACAGTAACTAATGGCACTACGGATGCTGGATCACCCACACACTTCTTCAATAGTGAAAATGTGGAAGACTCGATGCACTGCTGCCAAATCTGCTGGCAACTCTAACTCATAAGCCACTTTACCAATCCTTTTCGAGATCCGGTAAGGGCCTACATTACTGGGACTGAACTTCCCTTTCTTCCCAAACCTCATCATCCCCTTCATAGGTGACACCATCGAGAAAATCCAATCATCAACTTGGAACTCTAGTTCCCTTCTCCTTACAGTTGCGTAAGACTTCTGACGACTCTGGGTTGTCTTAAGTCTATCTCGGATGAGTCACACTTTCTCCATAGCAAAATGGACTGAATTTGGGCCTATCAAGGCTGCTTCACCTACTTCAAACCAGCCCATAAGAGATCTACATCTACACCCATACAATGCCTCATAAGGGGCCATATGAATGCTGGAATGGTAACTATTGTTGTAGGCAAACTCAATAAGAGGAAGGTAATTATCCCAACTACCCTTGAAGTCGATCACAAAAGCTCACAACATGTCCTCTAATGTATGAATGGTAAGCTCTGCCTGACCATCCGTCTATGGATGAAATGCTGTGCTAAGGTTAACCTGAGTACCAAGACCCTTCTGAAATGACTTCCAGAAATGAGAGGTAAACTGAAGACCTCTATCTGAGATGATATACAAAGAAACCCCATGCAACCTCACAATATCATTAATGTAAAGCTTGGCGTAATCTTTCGCCGAATCTGTAGTCTTGATCACCAAAAAGCGAGAAGACTTAGTAACTCTATCAACAATCACCCAAATGGAGTCATGATGTCTGCGAGTACGACGTATATCTGTGATGAAATCGATGTTGATCACTTCCCACTTCCAAGTAGGAATGTCAATCTCTTGAGTCATATTTCCTGGTTGCTGATGTTCTACCTTGACTTGCTGGCAATTGGGGTACTTAGCCACAAAATCTGCTATATCTCTTTTCATACCATTCCACCAATAGACACCTGGATGAATAGAATATCTGGAGTTATGGACCTCTGCAAGAATGTGCTGTCTCAACTCACCCACATTTGGAACACATAATCGACCCTGGTAGAGAAGCACACTATCTCCCCCTTTGGAGAAAACCATAACTCTCTGTTGGTGGACCACACCTTCGAGTTCAAGTAATATCGGATCACTGTCTTGCTTTTCCTTAACTTCCACTACCAAAGAAGATTTTGCCCCATTCTGAATGGTTACACCACCATCTGATATGCTCATAAGCCGAATTCCTAGGCGAGCAAGTCTGTGAACATCCTTTGCTACATCCTTTCTTTCTTCCTCAACATGTGTTACACTACCTATAGATAGTCTGCTAAGGGTATCTGTTACTACATTTGCCTTACCAGGATGGTAATGCACACTCATGTCATAATCCTTGAGGAACTCAAGCCATCTTCTCTGGTGAAGATTCAAATCTTTCTGGGTGAACACATACTGAAGGCTCTTATGGTCTGTGAACACATCAACATGAACACCATACAAGTAGAGCCTCCAAATCTTGAGAGCAAACACCACTGCTTCACGGTCGAGGTCATGAGTCGGATAATTTTTCTCATGCACCTTAAGCTGTCTGGAAGCATAAGCTATAACCTTACCTCACTGCATTAACACACAACCTAGGCCGACTCTGGATGCATCACAATTAATGAGATAGCTGTCTGAACCTTTTGGTATAGTCAAAACAAGAGTTGTAGTCAACCTAGTTTTCAATTCTGCGAAGCTTTTCTCACAATCATCTGACCACTGAAACTTGACTATCTTTTGAGTCAACCTAGTCAATGGTAAGGCTATGGATGCAAATCCTTCCACGAACCTTCTGTAATAATTCGCTAGACCCAAGAAACTTCTGATATCTGTAGCAGAGGTAGGTTTGGGCCATTGTTTCACTGCTTCTATCTTCTGGGAATCTACTCGAATTCCTTCACTAGACACAATATGCCCAAGGAAAGCAATTGATTGTAACCAAAACTCGCACTTGTTAAATTTTGCAAATAACTGGCGATCTTTTAGAGTTTGCAGAACAACTATCAAATGACTCACAAGTTCTTCCTCACTCCTAGAGTAAATGAGGATATCATCAATAAAGACGGTAATGAACAAGTCCAAGTATTGCTAGAACACTATGTTCATCAAATCCATGAAAGCTGCAGGAGCATTGGTTAGTCCAAATGACATGACTACAAATTCATAATGACCATACCGAGTTCTGGAAGCTGTCTTCAAAATGTCACTATCTCTGACTTTAAGTTGATGATAACCCGATCTGAGGTTTATCTTTGAGAAATGACTAGCCCCCTGAAGTTGGTCAAACAAGTCATCAATCTTGGGGATGGGATACTTATTCTTGATTGTGACATTGTTTAACTGCCTATAGTCAATGCACATTCTGAGAGAACCATCTTTCTTCTTTACGAACAACACTGGTGCACCCCATGGCGAAATACTAGGTTTGATGAAGCCCTTCTCTAAAAGGTCTTTCAACTGCTCTTTCAATTCCTTAAGCTTTGCTGGAGCCATTCTGTAATGAGGAATAGAGATAGGCTTGGTATCTGGAATGAGATCAATTCCAAAGTCGATTTCCCTATCGGGAGGGACTCCAAGAAGATCATTCGGAAACACTTCTGTAAACTCATTAACCACTGAAACTGACTCAAGAGTTGGGGTTTCGGAGCTTGAATCCTTAACCCGAACTAGATGATAGAGATAACCGTTAGAGATAATCTTTATGGCCTTAAGGTAAGAAATGAATCGACCGATAGGCACTAAGCTACTACCCTTCCATTTTAAGATGGTTCATTTAGAAACTGAAAACGAACAATCCTAGTTCTACAATCGACTGAGGCATAACAAGAATGTAACCAATCCATGCCTAGAATGACATCGAAGTCTACCATTTCTTACTCTACAAGATCTGCTGAGGTGACTTTTTGAGAGACTGTGACAGGGCAATTTCTGTATACCCGTCTAGCTAAACTGGGTCACCGACTGGAGTAGAGACTGAGAAAGGTTCTGGTAGAGTTTCTGGACTAACAGTGAATTGGACTTCTATATAAGGAGTTGCAAAAGAATGAGTAGCCCTTGGATCTAATAAAGCATGAACATCGAGATCAAAGACTCGTTATGTACCAGTGACTGTATCAGGAGAATCTTCCTGATCCTGGCGAGCCTGAAGAGCATTGAGCCTATTTTTGGCGTTGTCCGGCACCTATACCAGATGAGTTACCCTGCTGAGTTGGGAGACTTGCTGGTGCTGCTGTAGTTGTAGATTGAGCTCTACCATTATTACTTCCTTGACCCTGTTTGGAAGGATAATCCCTCAACTTGTGACTAGACTAACCACACCTAAAACATCCTTCTTTTCCAGTAAGACACTCGCCCGGATAGTTCTTACCACACTTAGGGTAAGTTGGGTAGGTTTTGGTGCCTGAAATACTACCTTGAGACTTAGAGCCTAATGCTTCACCCTTCTGATTATTCCAAAACTTGGAAGATGGGACACTGGCTGATGAAGGTGCTGGAGTTGAAAATTTCTGCTGTCTCTGAGAGCGATTTCCACCACCCGGTTTCTGCTGAGAATAGTCATAGTTTCCTGTCCTAGCCTTCTTGTTCTCCTTAGCCTGTTCCCTAAGCTTGTCACCATCAATGTGCTGAGCATGGGGCATAAGCTTAGAGATGCTCATATTTTCCAGCAACATAGCATTCCTACATTCTGTCTTCACCAAGTTTGACACTCCATATAGAAAGTTATTCATCTGAGCCCTGGAATCAGCAACCATGTGAGGGGCATACCTAGAGAGTTGGGTAAACTTGAGCCCATACTCTTAGACTGTCATGCTACCTTGCCTTAAGTTCCTAAATTCCTGGTCCCTTCCTTCTCTCAACTCTAGGGGGAAAAACTTGTCCAGAAAGGTTTCTTTGAGACAATCCCAAGTAATAGGAGCTGCATCTGTACCCCTGTTCCCTTTCCACTAAGTATACCAGATATGAGCTACATCTTTTAGTTGATACAATGCTAACTCAACCCGGTCATTCCCAGTTACCTGCATCACCTCAAAGATCTTCTTGACCTCATCAATGAAGTTTTGGGCCAACTTGCGATCCTAAGAACTCTGGCGGATTCAACCTAACAAAGTCTCGCACTCTAGCTGCAGCTAACCCAACATTAGCATTTGCCTGAACTGGAACCCGCTGATTGTTCACACTCTGAGCCAACATCTGAATGGCGTTCCTGAATTCTGCATTCGAGACTTCTTGATCAGGAACTGGAGGAGCTGTGTTTGCATTCCTGGCATTCGCATTGCTGGCGTTAGCTCTACGGGGAGGCATGATCACTGAAACGTAGAACGTCGAGTTAGAATATGATTAGATCATACCTTACGCACGATAAGAGTAACAAGAAAATAAAGATTCTTTCTAAAACATTTCGTAGCCTCCTTCTCATTAGATGTGGTGCACTTCACACCCATGAAAATGATTCTACTTAGTGCGGCTTTTCAGACATCCTAGGACTCTTAAACCTTGTGCTCTGATACCAAGTTTGTCACTCCCCGAGCTAAACCTGAGACGCGGAAATGGGACCTAGGATAACAAGTGATCCCAAGCTAACCCTGCTGGCATGACATGAGCATACTAATGATAATAATAACTGATGTGGAAGCTAAATCATAAATAAAACTGATATGATGGGGAAAACCCATATACTATAACTGAGATAGATAAGAATTGATGAGTTTAATACAAAGAAGGTATTAACTAAATACTAAGCTGAATCTAACTATGTCTGAAAATAGCCTCTAACTGAGTAGAAATGCTGGGACTGGCCCCAGCTAAGTCTAGAAAAATTGAAACTAAAGGACTGAAAATACTGAAAAGAAATTCGTGACCATTGTCCTTGGAGAATGAAGACTCGCCACTAATTCTGCTGAACTGGAGATCAGGAACCGATCTAAGCGTGATCTGGATGCTGAGAACCTCAACCTACATCACGAGAAGATGTAGAGCAGAGTATGCGTCAGTACTTGAAAGGTACTGAGCATGCAGGATAGAATAAAGCTTAAATAACATATAACTGAAAAAAGCACATAAGCAATGATATAATCTGAACATGATGTAGATACTAAATACTGAGCTAATTGAATGCAATGACAAATTTATAACATGATGAGACTGAATACTGAATATATTGATATATGGTCAATGCAACAGAATCTGACTGAACTGTGGGAGCTACAAATAACCGATAATTAAACCACATGAGCTAAATGTGGAGTCTGATGTATACGCCCATCTAGAGGACCCAATAGACCCGGCCAAAGGTGTAAAGGCATACTGGTGTGATCACTAAAATGATGCCCACAGAGGGGACTTACAACCTACGTGGCTAGTAGTTTGGGACTGTTTGGGTACGCTGAACCCTAGTCCAACTCGGTATTATGCTACTCCCAGTGGATTGAGTAATTTACACATGATGACTGAATTTCTGTAAGTTACTGGATAGCTCAAATTGAACATGCAAACTGAGGATGCAACAATTAAACTGATATTGATGCATTAATAACTGAGGCATGTATAACTGAATAAATGAAATATCTGACCTAGCATGTGTAATTCAAGAACTAAAGAAATACATAGCTAGGGTTCTGGAATTCATGCAATAAATTGAATATTAACGTACTAATATGATTTGGATCATTCTAAGAGCTAAGAACCCAACAATTCTAACATTCAAGAAACCATAGGTCTAGTCATAATAAGGGAATCAAGAACTGACAGAAAACAAGGGACCTATTGGGTGAAAGGAACCCACTAGTGAAATCCCACATACCTGGTGACGAATTCCATGGAGAAATCTTTCGATTTCGGGGCTGGAACTGGAGGAAACTTACTACGTTCTTGAACTTAGGGTTGGTCGCCTCTTTCTCTCATTTCGCTTCTAATTTTCTAAGTTTTGATTAATGATCTGACTTGGGTAAGTTCTAGTTATGTGTCTAGGCTTAAACTGAGTAAAACCATGTAATTTAGGATTAAAACGACGTAGTGTAGGTGTCCAACGAATAAGGAAAAGACTAAAATAACCCTGACTTAAACTGCAGACGGACTAACCACTACCACCTTCACGGACCGTGAAGTTGGTTGTGGTCTGGACTTGGTGACTACTAGCTGAGGGCCTGAGTCCACGAGCCCTACTACGGCCCGTGTGAAGGACCACGAACCATAAAAGTGCCCATGGTCTCCACTTGGGCTGTGGTCTGGAGGGACTGGCTAGGGGGCTTATTGGTAAGGCTCCACGGACTCCCCCACGGTGAAGGTACTCGTGGTCTGATTTCTAGGCCTAGTGACTTCCAAGTCAAGACCACAGGAAGGTCTACGGATCGTGGGCCCTATCACGCTCCGTGAACCCTGCCTTGGTTCACTACTTTAGGTATATTTCTGAAATATCTTTTTGGGTCTGGGTTTCGAGGTGTTACATTATCTCCCCATTGGGATCATTCATTCTCGAATGAAGACTAAACTAGCTAAAATGGAGGGAGCAAGCTGCAACCCTACCACTAAACACTGAAGGCTAATTTCTGACTGAACTGAGTTCCAAAAATATGTAAATACGCTGAAAATGGAAGTACAGGCTGAAGGAACAAAATACTATGACTGAATTAGTGCATGAATGACTAAAAAACTGAAGAGGAACTATTACATCAATCTGGAATGGAATCGGAAGGAAAGAGGTGAGGATACTTGGACTTCATGGCTGCTTCTACTTCCCAAGTAGCTCCCTCTATGGACTAAATCCTCCACAAAACCTTAACTGAAGCGACTTCTTTGTTTCTCAACCTCCGAACCTGACGATCAAGGATTTCAACAGGTACCTCTTCGTAAGTAAGACTATCCTTCACATCCACACTCTCTAATGGCACTACGGATGCTGGATCACCCACACACTTATTCAATAGTGAAATATGGAAGACTCGATGCACTGCTGCTAAGTCTACTGGCAATTCTATGTCATAAGCCACTTTACCAATCCTTTTCGAGATCTGGTAAGGGCCTACATATCTGGGGCTGAACTTCCCTTTCTTCCCAAACCTCATCACTCCATTCATAGGTGACACCTTCAGGAAAACCCAATCATCAACTTCGAACTCTAGTTCCCTTCTCCTTACATCTGCGTAAGACTTCTGGCGACTCTGGGCCGTCTTAAGTCTATCTCTGATGAGTTGCACTTTCTCCATAGCATGATGGGTTAAATCTGGCCCTATCAATTCTTCTTCACCTACTTCAAACCAGCCCACATGAGATCTACATCTACGCCCATACAATGCCTCATAAGGGGCCATCTGAATGCTGGAATGGTAACTATTGTTGTAGGCAAACTCAATAAGAGGAAGGTGATCATCCCAACTACCCTTAAAGTCGATCATACAAGCTCTCAACATGTCCTCTAAGGTCTAAATGGTACACTCTGCCTGACCATCCTTCTGTGGATGAAATGTTTTGCTAAGGTTAACCTGTGTACCAAGACCCTTCTGAAATGACTTTCAGAAATGAGAGGTAAACTGAGGACCTCGATCTGAGATGATAGACAAAAGGAAACCCATGAAACCTCGCAATCTCATTAATGTAAAGCTTGGCGTAATCCTCCGCCGAATCTGTAGTCTTAACCGCCAAAAAGCGAGAAGACTTAGTAACTCTATCAACAATCACCCAAATGGATTCATGATGTCTGCGAGTACGAGGTAAACCTGTAATGAAATCCATGTTGATCACTTCCCATTTCTAAGTAGGAATGTCAATCTCTTGAGTCATACCTCCTGGTTTATGATGTTCTACCTTGACTTGCTGGCAATTGGGGCACTTAGCCACAAAATCTGCTATATCTCTTTTCATACCATTCCACCAATAGACTTCTCACAGATCGCGGTACATCTTAGTGGCACCTGGATGAATAGAATATCTGGAGTTATGGGCCTCTACAAGAATGTGCTTTCTCAGCTCACCCATATTAGGAACACATAATCGACCCTAGTAGCGAAGCACACTATCTCCCCTTTAAGAGAAAACCTCAACTCTCTGTTGATGGAATGCACCCTTGAGTTCAAGTAATATCGGATCACTGTCTTGCTTTTCCTTAACTTCCACTACCAAAGAAGATTCTGCCCCATTCTGAACGGTTACACCACCATCTGATATGCTCATAATACGAACTCCTAGGAGAGCAGGTCTGTGAACATCCTTTGCTAGCTCCTTTCTTTCTTCCTCAACGTGTCCTACACTACCCATAGATAGTCTGCTAAGGGCATTTGCTACTACATTTGCCTTACCAGGATGGTAATGCACACTCATGTCATAATCCTTGAGGAACTCAAGACATCTTCTCTAGCGAAGATTAAACTCTTTCTGGGTGAACACATACTGAAGGCTCTTATGGTCTGTGAGCACATCAACATGAACACCATACATGTAGTGCCTACAAATCTTGAGTGCAAACACCACTGCTGCAAGCTCGAGGTCATGAGTCGTATAATCTTTCTCATGCACCTTAAGTTGTCTGGAAGCATAAGCTATAACCTTACCTCGCTGCATCAACACACAACCTAGGCCGACTCTGGATGCATCACAATAAATGACATAGCCGTCTGAACCCTTTGGTAGAGTCAAAACAAGAGCTGTAGTCAACCTAGTTTTCAATTCTGCGAAGCTTTTCTCACAATCATCTAACCACTGAAACTTGACCATCTTCTGAGTCAATCTAGTCAATGGTGAGGCTATGAATGAAAATCCTTTCACGAACCTTCTGTAATAATCCGCTAGACCCAAGAAACTTCTGATATCTGTAGCAGAGGTAGGTCTGGGCCATTGTTTCACTGCTTCTATCTTCAGGGAATCTACTCGAATTCCTTTACTAGACACAATATGCCCAAGGAAAGCAACTGATTGTAACCAAAACGCGCACTTGTTAAATTTTACAAATAACTGGCGATCTTTGAGAGTTTGCAGAACAACTCTAAAATGACTCGCATGTTCTTCCTCATTCCTAGAGTAAATGAGGATATCATCAATAAAGATGATAACAAACAAGTCCAAGTACTGCTTGAACACTCTGTTTATCAAATCCATGAAAGCTGCAGGAGCATTGGTTAGTCCAAATGACATGACTACAAATTCATAATGACCATACCGAGTTCTAAAAGCTGTCTTCAGAATGTCACTATCTCTGACTTTAAGCTGATGATAACCCGATCTGAGGTCTATCTTTGAGAAATGTCTAGCACCCTGAAGTTGGTCAAACAAGTTATTAATCCTGGCGATGGGATACTTATTCTTGATTGTGACCTTGTTTAACTACCTATAGTGAATGCATATTCTGAGAGAACCATCTTTCTTCTTTACGAACAATACTGGTGCACCCCATGGAGAAATACTAGGTCTGATGAAGCCCTTATCTAGAAGGTCTTTCAACTGCTCTTTCAATTCCTTAAGCTCAGCTGGAGCCATTCTGTAAAGAGGAATAGAGATAGGCTAGGTATCTGGAATGAGATCAATTCCAAAGTCGAATTCCCTATCGGGAGGGACTCCGGGAAGATCTTCTGGAAACACTTCTGGAAACTCATTAACCACTGAAACTGATTCAAGAGTTGGGGTTTCGGAGCTTGAATCCTTAACCCAAACTAGATGATAGAGATAACCCTTAGAGGTCATCTTTCTGGCATTAAGGTAAGAAATGAATCGACCCATAGACGCTAAGCCATTTTAAGATTGGTACATTTGGAAACTGAAAACGAACAATCCTAGTTCTACAATCGACTGAGGCATAACAGGAATGCAACCAATACATGCCTAGAGTGACATCGAAGTCTTCAATTGATAAGATCATAAAGCATATTATATCAATTGAAGATTGGGGTATCTCCTCGATGAAAGAAAGGCAGATCAGCCTCAATAAAATCCCTACCAATTTCACTTATTGGGATTATATTAACGCTTTCAGCAAAGTCCTTTACTATAACAATGAAAGGCATAAACATACTTGGTTTATCAAGGTGTGTGCAAAGATATTTGTTGACCCAATTCCTAACTGGTTCTTGAACTGGTGGTCATACCACGGATCGACGGTAAAGATTTTACCTGATCCCTTTTTAAAGTTATACAAAAACTGGGTTAAGGTTTCACCAGACCTTAATGATTTATACCACTCAGATCATGTTTGTTATATAGAACAAATTGAACAAATTTATTTCTTCATAGAATTCTCGATTCCATGGATCCATAAATGGACCCCGGAAGTAGGTTTATTGAAGAACAAATTCCATGCTTATATCGGATTTATTATAATAATTTATGGGATAAATTAATGAAGAAGGATACCAAGACTAAATCATTATATGGCCAAGAATTATTGGACTCTATTTCTCAAAGAAATCAAGATTATGGTACTATTCCTCACAAAGGAATAATTGCTGACAACTCCGTCAAACATATTGCCAGAAGAATTTCCATTCAAGATGGAAATAAAGAAGAAATGATAAAGGAGTATTTGGATGAAATTAGGAGGAATCTACTCCTCAATATCACTCACTATGAAAAATCAGACACTTCAATGAGAAGTGAAACAAGTGATGATATCGCAGATGATGCTCAAGAGGCCCAACCTTGTGAATCGGCGAAACCCGTGACATAATATATGCTGTCTAAAGTAGAAGATTTACTTAGGGAGTTGAAAAGGAAAGACAAGATGACCACTATTGATTAACAGTAGATACACTGTTAAACCACAGTAGAAAAACTGTTACTGTACATTTGAGACCCATTGATAAGGGACCCATGGTCACTGTAAATCACTGTAGATCGGTCACTGTAGATCACTGTAGATAGATCCCTTTTTCTTCTATAAATAAGGTCTTTTGTAGTTTGAAGGAGGGCGTCGAAAAACAGTCTCTCTTCATTAAGTTTTTTTTTTAAAGTTGTTTGTTTCTCTTAGTTTGTAAAGCTCTCGGTTTGCCGGAGGTTCGCCGGAAGTAAATAAAGTTGTTGATACAAGGTAATTTAATTTTCTTCTTTTATTTTTAAATCTTTTTATATCTCCGATCTGGAAGCTGTGACTATGTCCGGCTAAAAGTTTATATATATGCCGAATAACTAACTTCTCTTTTATATAGACCATGAACGGATCTAAGCTTTATTTAAATATAGAAGAATTTTAGTATGGTTTCTCTACTTGGTTCTGAGATTGAGGTACAGTCAGATCTAGTACTACTTCTATTGGCTTTGTCTTTATGACTCCGTCTGATGAGCCGTGGTTTTTAGCCCGAAATTGAGTTTGATAAGTAGGGCGCCTAATACCCGGTTAGAACTATCAGACACATGGGCTCAATAAAAGTATGTATTAGCTTCTTGACAGACCCTTTGCTTGGGTAAAATAATTAAACCATGCAGTCTCAGAAACTATGTAAAAATTCTTGTGTATTTCGATTCTTATGTAGTTGGACTACCTCTAAGGATATTGACTTGCTTGATCTATGACTGGGCGGACCACCGCCAGGTCAGTGATCCTGTATCGTTGGTATCAGAGCCTTGGAACTTTCATGGTATAAATATAATTGATGTGAAGTACTTCGGCATATATATATTCTCGTTGTTTATGGATCAAGAAGATATTAAAACTACTCGGTTAGAAGAGGTAGATATACCTCAAAACCTTGATTTGTTAAACAAATGGACTATTCCGAAAGTGAATATAAAAACTATTTATGATTATGGTTGGTTTGATAAAATCTCAAATAAACAGTTGATTATATTATTATTATTATTATTATTATTATTATTATTATTATTATTATTATTATTATTATTATTATTATTATTATTATTATTATTATTATTATTATTATTATTATTATTATTATTATTATTATTATTATTATTATTATTATTATTATTATTATTATTATTATTATTATTATTATTATTATTATTATTATTATTATTATTATTATTATTATTATTATTATTATTATTATTATTATTATTATTATTATTATTATTATTATTATTATTATTATTATTATTATTATTATTATTATTATTATTATTATTATTATTATTATTATTATTATTATTATTATTATTATTATTATTATTATTATTATAGATGCTTTAACTTTGAATGTTAAAACGCATGGTTATAACTATGCACCTAGATCTGAATTAATTTGCTTGTCGTATATAATCTATTATAAATTACTTGCTACTTTGAATCCTAGATGTAAGTTATATGATACATCTGATCAAACTATTTTGGTAGAAACTAATTTCGCCAAATCTAAAGTCACTACTAGACGATCTATAAAATGGGAAGAAATTATTTTTCCTACCACTTGGATTTTAGATTCTGTTATACCCCCTGAGCAAATGACCGATGCTGTCACTAATTCTTAATATTCTCATATTAGTCAAAATTCTGATGGAAATATTTGTATGCAGTTTGATGAAAAAAGTGTTCCTTATAGTAGACATTCTTTTGCTTCTGGCTATTCAACATATTTCTCCGATAGAACCTTGTTATGGTCCAGCTAGAAATCGCGCTGCTTCATTACATACTTTATCAACAATTATATCTGCAGAAAAACAAAAATTAAAATTGATCCTCGGTTAAACATTGTTCAAACGAATGATAAAGTATATGATATTTCTGATAAGGATATTCCTTCTGTATCCGAGATGGATTTTAATCTTAATTATACTTAATGATGGTGAACATCAAATTGATTTTAGTCCAGGTTCACTGGCAAGAAAATATATTCAAAACGAATTTTTAAATGAAAAATGGAACCGGTTTAAAACTTGGTTTTTTGACAC
>NW_006239399.1:340720-341600 GCF_000226075.1 Solanum tuberosum
AACAACAACAATAATAATAATAATAATAATAGGATTTTATTCTAAGACCTCTTCATGATCTTGAAAGCCTTTTGGATAAAAAGTTTTCAGAATTTGGCGCAAGTGCAAAACCTATAAGCCTCGCTGAAGATTTTGCAGATGAAATGGAAGCCACTTTCGATTTTAAGACACAAGTGGAAATGGAAGTTAATAAACTTCATGGTTATCCAAAGAAGAATAGTGGTAATACTGCTTATGCTAAAAAACCTAGCATGCAAACATATTACTATCCTAGGCCTACTCCTCAAGATGTTTTAATAGAGGAAAGATATTGGAATCAAACTAACATATGGGTTATGGTGGAATATTTAAAATCTGGCTATTGGCAAAAGATATTAGCATCATATAATACTTTTTCTATAACTAACAATGCTATGATTGATAGTGGCGCCGATTCACAAGGCTGGGCCTCTTGAGCATCATCTGCGATATCATCACTTGTTTCACTTCTCATTGAAGTGTCTGATTTTTCATAGTGAGTGATATTGAGGAGTAGATTCCTCCTAATTTCTTCCTTCAAATGTTCAATTTCTCCTTTTAAATCATCAAAAGAGGTATCGCGAATAATCATGATTTGTTTAGAATAATGATGATATTATTTGATTAGTTTGTAAATTAATTTAAGTAAACAAGTATAAGTCTTAATTTAATACAAAAAATTCTTTGTTTCATAGTAGAATTTCAACTATCATCCAATTTGTGTTGAAAATTGATTTTGAACTCCTTCATTTACAATAATAATAATAATAATAACAATAATAATAACAACAACAACAATAATAATAATAACAACAATAATAATAGCAACAACAATAATAATAATAATAATAACAACAACAAC
>NW_006239399.1:341700-342566 GCF_000226075.1 Solanum tuberosum
TTACATTTCTCCCTTCTACAAGAATTTGTCTCGCGATCTAGCTCCGTTATACCAAAGTCTAAAAAAGGATCATAAAAAGCATTGGACTAATAGTCTCACGGATCTAGTAAAAACTATCAAGGATAGGGTTAAATCATTACCATGTTTAACTCTTGCTAATCCTGCCTGGCCAAAGATTGTAGAAACGGATGCATTTAATATGGGTTATGGTGGAATATTAAAGCAGATTAACCCGCATGATAAAAATGAATACCTTATTCGATTTCATTCAGGAAAATGGAGCGATGCTCAAAGAAAGTATGCAACGGTAGCTCATGAAATGTTAACTATCGTTAAATGTGTTTTAAAATTTCAAGATGATCTTTACAATAAAAAATTTGTGATAAAAACTGATGCTCAATCTGTTAAATATATGTTTGATAAAGATTTCAAACATGATGCATCAAAATTAATGTTTGCAAGGTGGCAAGCACATCTAGCACCTTTTGATTTTGAAATCCTATATAAGAAAGGAAGTGAAAACTCTCTCCCATACTTCCTATTAAGAGAATACATTCAAAATAAGTGAGTATAGTGTCAATTCAGAGATTGGTGATATTCCTATTTCTCTTTTCTTTATTGAAAAACGATTGATTACTATTTTAAAGGTTCTTCCTCTCAATCGAGATTTGAAAGAACTTATTTGTTGGAAAATTATAGATGGAATGGTGATGGACTTTTTCTTATCCATAGAAGAAGCTAATACTTACTATGACGCTAATTAGGAATAAATCTCGATGCTTTGTTTGCAGGATGGAAAACCCTTGGGTAACTAAGGGAAGAGGAAAAGGTAATATCCACCGAGGAAGGGGAAGATCATCCCCGAG
>NW_006239399.1:343604-345594 GCF_000226075.1 Solanum tuberosum
TACTGTAGGTGAACAGTGTATCTACTGTAGGTGAACAGTGTATCTACTGTAGGTGAACAGTGTATCTACTGTAGGTGAACAGTGTATCTACTGTAGGTGAACAGTGTATCTACTGTAGGTGAACAGTGTATCTACTGTAGGTGAACAGTGTATCTACTGTAGGTGAACAGTGTATCTACTGTAGGTGAACAGTGTATCTACTGTAGGTGAACAGTGTATCTACTGTAGGTGAACAGTGTATCTACTGTAGGTGAACAGTGTATCTACTTCATCAATGTGTAGTGAAACAAGTGAAGATATGCACGAAGCTCAACCATATGAAGAAGACGCGCTAGTGGATGCACTGAAGAAAGCCGAAGATTTTTTGGCAAAATTAAAGGACAAGATGTAAAAAGAAGTGTAAAGCTTATCCGCATCAGTAGCAGGCCCGCGCTACTGTAGCAACATTGTTCACCAACAGTAGATACACTGTTACCATGACCCAGATAGGGGCCCAGTATCCTGTACAAAGATGCTTTTTTTTTTCTATAAATAAGTTTGTTTTTCTTTAATTAGGGAGCAGGTTTTAGAAACCCTCTCTTCCGTTTTGCACTCTTTCTCTTTCTTGTAAACTTTTCTTACTAAGTTTTGTAAGCTTGCCGGATTTTGGTCGGAATAATATAGTGTGCGGTTTGGTAACAATAAGGTACTTTCTTTTCTTTTCTCATTCTTCTTGTCTTTTACCTTTATAAATTTTCCGATCTAAGCCGTGACTATGTCCGGCTAAAATATTATATCTATGCCGGATAACTAACTTCTCTCTTATATAGACCATGAACGGATCTAAGCTTTATTTAAATATAGAAGAATTTTAGTATGGCTTCTTGACTTGGATCTGAGATTGAGGTACAGTCGGATCTAGCACTACTTTTATTGGCTTTGTCTTTGTGACTCCGTCTGATGAGCCGTGGTTTTTAGCCCAAAAAGAGTTTATTAAGTAGGGCATTTCATACCCGGTTAGAACTATCAGACACATGGGCTCAATAAAAGTATGTATTAGCTTCTTGACATGCCCTTTGCTTGGGTAAAATATTAAACCATGCAGTCTGAGAAACTATGTTAAAATTCTTGTGTATTTCAATTCTTATGTAGTTGGACTACCTCTATGGATATTGACTTGCTTGATCTATGACTGGGCGGACTACTGCCAGGTCAGTGATCCTGTATCGTTGATTTTTTACTAGGAAAAAGAAGTGATGAATACAAACTTTATTCTGGCAAATACGAGTATTAGATAATATATACTTTATATCTAAAGCATGACCAGATGCAGATTTAACCATTTGAGTTGTTTTCTCAAAATATTTAGTAGGTACTAGACCTTCTTGAATGTGCATCCACTGGCGCGTCTTCTTCATATGGTTAAGCTTCGTGCATATCTTCACTTGTTTCACTACGCATTTATGAATCTGATTTTGCGTAACTTCCTTTCTTATATAGGATTTCAAAATCAAAAGGTGCTAGCTGTGCTTGCCACCTTGCAAACATTAATTTTGATGTATCATGTTTGAAATCTTTATCAAACATACATTTAACAGATTGAGCATCAGTTTTTATCACTAATTTTTTTATTGTAAAGATCATCTTGAAATTTTAAAACACATTTAACGATAGTTAACATTTCATGAGCTACCGTTGCATACTTTCTTTGAGCATCGCTCCATTTTCCTGAAACAAAATGCTTAATATGCATTTTTAGTGTTTTTGAATAAACTAAAATATCATCAATATAAACTATGATGAAGTCCAAATAAGGATATAATAATAATAATAATAATAATAACAATAACAATCACAACAACAACAACAACAACAACAACAACAATGATAATAATAATAATAATAATAATAATTAATAATAATAATAATAACAGTAAGAATAACAACAACAATAGTAATAATAATAATAACAATAATAACAATAATAATAATAATAACAACAACAACAACA
>NW_006239399.1:345988-346624 GCF_000226075.1 Solanum tuberosum
ATAACAATAACAATAACAATAATAACAATAACAATAAGAATAATAACAACAACAATAATAATAATAAGAATAATAAGAACAACAACAACAGCAACAGCAACAACAACAACAACAGCAATGACAATGACAATGACAATGACAATGACAATGACAATGACAATGACAATGACAATGACAATGACAATGACAATGACAATGACAATGACAATGACAATGACAATGACAATGACAATAACAATAACAATAACAATAAGAATAGCAATAAGAATAGCAGTAATAATAACAATAACAGGAATAGTAACAACAATAATAGTAATAATAACAATAACAATAACAATAACA
Organism: Solanum tuberosum; assembly: GCF_000226075.1. Classification (NCBI taxonomy): domain Eukaryota; kingdom Viridiplantae; phylum Streptophyta; class Magnoliopsida; order Solanales; family Solanaceae; genus Solanum; species Solanum tuberosum. The sequence goes on from NW_006239399.1 coordinate 346,331, forward strand.
ATAACAATAACACAATAACAATAATAACAATAATAATAATAATAATAATTATTATTATTATTATAATAATAATAATAATAATAAGAATAACAATAAGAATAATAAGAATAACAATAGCAATAACAATAATAACAATAGCAATAACAATAATAACAATAACAATAGCAATAACATTAGCAATAACAATAGCAATAATAATAGCAATAACAATAACAATAGCAATAGCAATAGCAATAGCAATAACAATAACAATAGCAATAACAATAGCAATAGCAATAACAATAACAATAGCAA
>NW_006239399.1:346768-348456 GCF_000226075.1 Solanum tuberosum
ACAATAACAATAATAACAATAATAATAATAATAATAACAAATAACAATAATAATAATAATAATAATAACAAATAACAACAACAACAACAACAACAACAATAACAACAATAATAATAATAATAATAATATTAATAATAATAATAATAATAATAACATGACAATCCTTGTCATAATGACCAAATCTTCCACATTTGTGGCAAGTATCTGATCTATTATAATTCTGACGATACTTTTTCTTTCTCTTAGAAGAATCTCCTTTTCCTTCTTCAGCTCTTCTAAGCTTCTTTTCAATCCTCTTTTTCTTCCATTTCTCATAATCTCTTTTGGAAGATTTTTTCTTCTTAGGAGTATATTCCTTTTCTTTATATTTTTGCTTAGGAATATCAAATGCGAATTGTTCGCAAAATTCTCCTAGTTGTTTTCTTTCATTTAAGCGATGTCACTTAATCTGTTGATTCAACTTAATCCGAACATAAATACACAAAGTAAAACTATTATGTAAGAACCTACCTAAACTATATTTTCCAGATGAAAACAAAAAAATTACTTATATAGTAGATTCAGACGCCAGTGAAAAAAGTTATGGAGGAGTCTTAAAATACAGGTATGATAAAGAAAAAATAGAACATCATTGTAGATATTATTCACTTATAAGTTTTCCATAGGTATACTCATCATAATTTATACTGTGATTTTCTCCTCTGATGGCCTTTCTAACCCTTTCGGCAAAGAGAGTAGGTAATCCATCTATAAATTTGGATTTCCAATTAGTGCTATTGCATTCTGGCAATTCCATAACTCTGCATAGGAACACATCCTTATAATACCTAAATGATGTAAGAATTTTACATCGAAGGTTTTGAAGCAAGGTTCTAATGGTTTCGCTATTATCTGACCATCTTCCTGAGAAATGCTCAATAATTGTAACATCTCGCAATTTGAAATAACTAGGAAGAAGCTTATAATTGGAAATAGTCATTTTTGGAAAGAATTAAAATCTGGAAATTTGTTTAAGTTAGGAAAAGTGGAGTTTTGGTCAACTTCAAACGGCAATAATTCCTAGCACAGGATGATTTAGGTGTACTTCCATATATGGTTGCAAAGCTCTTGGAAGGATCTTTCCAACGCCGCCAAGTTTGCGCAAATCCGAGTTCTTATGAGTGAGTTATTCCTTTTGGAAATTGGGCTGTTGGAATAAGGAAAGTCCAATCCGGATTTTTAAAGGGTAGTTTGGTCTTTTCCTTAACCCTTTATTTAATTCATTTTTGGGTAATTAATTAGAGGTCTAAGCTGAATTAGATCAGTTTACACTTTTACCAAAGGAGTTAGGGTTTAGAGAAAAAAGAAAAGAAGAGGAAGCAAGAACGTTCAGGATTCGTCGATTTCTTGGAGCTTTGCTTGTGGATTTCATCGGGGAGGATCCCTACAAGGTATGTGAGATCACATAGCGTTGGGTTCTTTCATCCACGCGCCAATCATGATTTATTCAGCGTAATTTCGTTCTGAAATTTATGGATTTAAGTTCTTGATGAGTTCTTGATAAGTGTTCTTGAAGTTTCATTAAGTTTTGAAGTAAGATTCTGCTTGGGTCAACTTTAAACGACCATATCTCTTAGAAAATTAATAGTTATGTGAGCCATAACCTATCCAATTAAAGGTAATTGAATCTACTTTCCAACCCCACCAAT
>NW_006239399.1:348685-349014 GCF_000226075.1 Solanum tuberosum
CAAATGTTTTAACTTTGTTTTAAGACTCAAGCTTTGAAGTTAAGTAAAGAGTAAGAGTGAAGTCTTTTATAAACGTTTTAACTTCGTTTTAATATTGAAAGTTTCAAGTTAAGCAAAGAGTAACGAGTTGAGTTCATTTCTCAAAAGTTATTAGGGAACTAAGTATTCCCAAAGAAGTTTTTAAATGTTTTCACATTTAAATAAGAACGGAAACTGAGATTTTCAAAGAGCTTTCGGGCTAGTTTTCAGAAAAGAGTATTCGCTTTCTAAAAGAAGCAAGAGAGGAAACTGAGATTTTCAAGGTAGCCTTTGAGCTAAGTTTTTGAGTA
>NW_006239399.1:349197-364620 GCF_000226075.1 Solanum tuberosum
GGGTCATACTTTTTAGATGATTCCGTAAGTTAAGCTAGTGGATCCACTTAGTAAAGTTAGCTTCCTATATCACGGCAAGGTATAGGATGGGCCTCAGCAGCGTGAGGTAAAACGCTGTATCATCACTATAGTTCTTAAGTGATGGTTGTCGGTTAGAGAAACTCCCACAACAGTAGTAGCATGGTTCCTCAAGGGGTTCTGCTTAGTGTGAATGGGGGTATGGGACTTCATTCATGCATTGCACAAGTAGACTTTGAGAGGGAGCATGGTTTGTATTTTTATGATATTATAATTATGAATTGACAGCATGTTTTCAACAGTTTTTTTCTTTATATTGCACTTGTTTTAAACTGCTTTATAATGAAATGAGTTTATTAAGTATTCAAGAGTTGAGAAGAGCCAAGGTAAGTGTTTCTTTCATAATCTCTTTCGAGCCTATGTTGTTTTAGCATTCCAACTCGCATATTCGTACATTCAATGTACTGATGCCAGTTGGCCTGCATCGTCTTATGATGCAGACACAGGTAACTTGGATCGGTATCCGGCGCATTCGTTGATCCAGTGAGCAATTCAGAGTCTGTTGGTGAGCCTCTTTGCATTCCAGAGGACTCCTTCACATTTCTTTCAGTTTTAGTATTAGTTCATTAGGATGTCGCGGGCCTGTCCCGACATCCATCTTTGTTGCTTAGAGGCTTCATAGATAGTCAGACAGTCAGTTAGTGAATTCAGTTGTCCTTACTTTTAATTTCATATGTTAAGACTTGAGTTGCCATTTTGGCCAAGTTAAATGTTGACTATTAAACATTCTAAGTTATTTCATTAGTTAAGTTGAGTAGTGTGCTATTGATCTTTATAAATATGCATATAGTCTTCCGCTGAGTTAGTAAGCCAGACCAAGGGTTCGCTTGAGGCCAACAATGGTCTTCGAGTGCCAGTCCCGCCCAGGGTGTAGGCTCGGGGCGTGACAATAATATTTAGAACTAGTGTATAAACTGCATTCTGAGTATAATGCTCTCCTTCTAACTTAACTGCCTGTAGGACTTTATCTCTTTGCTCCTGATTGAGATAATTATCCCACCAACCATTCAATTGGCCAGTAAAACCTACAGTTATCATATCTGCAATAGTCTTATCACTATTTTTATTGGTTTTACAGATAGTACTGTACATAAGCATACGATGGACAGTTGTATAAATTTGTCTATCAGTATAACCATCAATGTTCCATTCATAGATTTCCTTTCCATTATAACTATTAGTTATAATATGTTCATGTTCCTCTAACAGAGGAGTGGGTCTAGGATAGTTGTACATCCTTTGAACTGGCTTCCTCACGTATTTCTGAGATTTTATTAACCTCATCAAAAAATTCTATATTATTACTAGATTCTCCTTGTAAGAAATTTTCCGCATTAATAGGCTGAACTTCACCTCCCTTGAATTTTTTTTCTAAAAACTTCTCAAGATCTGAATAATCTTTAATCTTGAAATTATCAATTTCAGGCGGAGGTTGTTAGCTACTATGAGCAACTTTTTCTTTACCTTTTACCTTAGTAGGTAATAAAGAAATAATTTTATCAACTTTATCATGCAAAGAGACAATATGCTCACCTAAAATACTCATATAAATATTTGCATAATTATTTTGTTTAATTATAGCATTGACATGACTAGTAGTCACTAAAGCAGTATCATTTTCAAACAATTTTGAAAAAGCATTAAAATTAACAATTTCATCATTTTTATTAATTTGAAAAGATTGTTGTTGAGGAAAAACTGATTTCGTAATTTCTCCATTGCTTAGAGTGAAATCTTTCTCTAACATAGAAATATAGTTATGAACATGTTTACACATAAACCAAGGAACAAAAGCAACCAATCTATTTATTCCTGAATTTATAATATCATTATAAAATTCCTCTTGAAAGCCATATTGTTCTTCTTTATTAAAGTTTTTGAAGAACCATCTTCTAAAAAGTTTCCATTTTTTTCGCTGAAAATCTTTAGCGATTCTTGCTCTTGCCAGTGATCCCGGACTAAAATCAATTTGTTTGTCAGACATCATAAAACAAATATCAAGTAGTCAGTCGATCTGAAAAATTCATTTCTGATTCAGTTATATCTAAATCTGAATTAGGCCTGGGGACAGGTCTCACAATATTATCATTATCAATTTTTATATTATCACATCTATAATTTTCCCTAATTTGAGAAGTAGATGCTCTGGAAGGGACCTGAACAATATAATCAATAGGAGAAATATAAGAAGAATTAGATCTAGTCATTCTAGAAGACATGCTACGATTTTCAATAAGTATGTTAGTTGGTTCGGAAAATCGAATTTTAACAGTTCCATCATTTAACTGTTCAATTTCAGAAACATCCGTATTAATATTATTTCGAGGTTGGGTAGCATTCTCAATAACCCATTCTTGTGGAAAATTAATTTCTTCCCACTTGATAGGTCTTCTAGTAACAACTTTCGATTTATCAAAATTAGTTTCTATCAAAATGGTTTCATTTTTGAAATCAATGACTTTGCACATAGGATTTAATGTATGCAAAAGTTTATAATATATTCTATAGCAGATACAAACAACTTCAGTGCCAGGCATATAATCATAACCATGAAGTTTAACATTTAACATAAGAGAACTTAATGAGTTCTCATCCTGCAAGGAAATCTACAAGTTAGAATAAGCATTAAAATAAACTGGTCCATAAGCTAGACTAGTTTAAATTGTCCCTATAAGAGACTTCTTCCAATTATGATTTCTACCGTCACGTAAAGCTGCTATAAAACTTTTTGGTAAACCACGCAAAGTAAGGGGCTTAAAAGCTACCTGTACTAAACCAATATGCATAAAATGATAAATATCCCTATAAGGGGCTAAATCATTTTCAGATAATAATCTAAAAGTCTGATTATCACTGTCAATAGTGATAGTCTCTTCTGTGGTTTTAACCACTTGTTTGAGACCAAGTTTCTCAAAAGTACCCATCTGATATATAATTCTAGGCGATATTTTCGAAATAGTCCACTTATTAAGTAGATCTAGGTGTTAAGGTATATCATATTCTTCTTTATGGTATTCATTTTAAAAACTGTGTTGAACTGTAACACCTATAGTTACTATAAGTCCAGGGCTCTGATACCAAAACAAACACGGATCGCACATTCAGACTGTGAGGAACCTTTACTAACATAGATTCATCCTGGCTATAATATATGAAAATCCTTATTATCCGAGTCCGCCCGGGTCCACCCTCCACATGGATAATCCAACGGGTAATCCAACGGATCAATTCAACGATCTTTCATAATTATGCCCGCATAATCTATGTATGACCTTAATCTGAATGTTCAAACCATCTTCATGATTGCAACTTTTAATATACTAACATAGTATGCTACAGCTCAACACAAACAGTTTAGCCCATCATTGGGCTTATTACACAAAGAAAATTAATAATATTAAGAATAAAAGTAATACTTTTAAACGTCATCTTTAGCCTAATTCCAACGTTTATTCAAATGCTTAAAGATATATTACAAAAAGAGTAATTTGAAAGAGAGAGAGGGGGTTCTAAAACCTGCCTCTTTACTAAAACACACATCCCCTTATATAGAGGTTTAGAAATAAAAAACGAATAAAAGAAGCGGCCCACAATCTTTACATTGGCCAATAGGGACACGATAAGGCCAACAAACCCTTATGGTCTTCACATGGCCTGCTTTATTCTTAGGTTGCCGACATTACTTTCGGCTATTATATCCATACTTTATAAAAGTATCTTTTAAATATTTTAGCCTCTTATGACATGTGACCAAATATTATGCTTTTTCTTTTCCTTTGCCAGCTGTGCTTGTACTAGAAGATTCTTCTATTTGTTGTTGATAATTCCGGAGAATAGCTTCAATATCTATCTCTTCATCAACGTCTTGTCCTTCGCCAGCAGCACATGTATCATCTTCTTCATTAGTATGGCTTGCTGATGCCATAGAAATATCATCTTTTATGTTGATGTCAAGATTTCTCATTAAATCTTTTTTTACCTCCTCCATGTATAAGGCTATGGCTTCTGACTTGGAGATGAGTCCTTTCTTCATTTGAAGTTTTCTTGTAATATTTTTAAATGGACTTAAATCCTCTATGACTTGTGGTTCCATAGTAGCAGTATCATAATACTTGCTAATCTTAACATTGATTAAATCAATAATTTCTTGGCCATGTATCTTGCCTTCAGGATTTTTCTGAAGTAGTTTACTCTAGAACTTGGTATAAAAAGTCCTCTGTAAACAAGGAAATCCTTCTGAAGTAGTATTAACTTCTATTGACCATTTCATAATCCAAGGAATAGTGAATTCAATAAAGAAATACATTAAAGATATTCCGTCGAAGAATACATTTTCTTCCTGTAAACTTATCAATTTCGGGGAGATATCTACCCATTCTAGATATAGTTTTTTGTATGACTCTGGTAAGATTTTTACCGAGAGACCGTATAAAGTCCACCATTTGCAAAACTAATTAGGGATATGCCTATCAAATATATTAGAACATATCTTAATAAACCATGAATGTTTTTTATTATCATTCTCATATAACAATACTTTATTAAATCCATCAATATAATCCCAGTAATTGTATTTTACCGCGATCTTTTGTTCAGGATGGTTATAATCCAATTCCTTTAATGTGCTCATACCCCATTCTTCGGGTGCTAAAATCTTTTTTATAATCAATTTGGAAAAGTTATAAACTTTCTTCGTATTAGCAGGGTAGAAATGCTGAAATTCATACCCTGTGGATGAGAGTATTATCTCATAGTGCATTCTGTATTTGTATACTGAAGTAGTATATGATACTGTGTCCAAATACCTAGCCATTATTTGCCATGGCTCATTTATCCATTTGAGATCATTCTCCTCTAAAAGAAGTATAACTTCTTTTTTTGTCATTCATATCAAAGACCTCTGTGTTCTCATCATCAATCAGAATTAAAGAGTATGTTGGATTATTATCCGACTCTTTTTTGGACTTCATAAAGTTTATAAACTCTTTATACATCAGATGGTTTATATCAATACCACTAGTTCCACTTGATGAAGCAACTTAAACATTACTATTAAATGTTGTCAGTGTTTTGTTGCCTTGTTGAGCGAGGATATGACCTCGTCTTCCTGTATTTGTTCTTCCTCCTCTTACTCTTCTGGAGGGAGGGGGCCATACTGGTCTCATCCTGAAAAGAAGAATTAAATTCTATTAATTCAAGTATTCTCTAGTGAGAAAATTAGGAAGACTATTGTCTTCACCCTTTTTATATTGTATTTCAAAATCGAAAGGTGCTAAAAGGGCCTGCCATCTAGCAAACATTTGTTTAAAAAATCATGTTTACAGTCTTTATTAAACATAAACCTAGCCGCTTGGCAATCAGTTTTTATTAAAAACTTTTGGTTATAAAGATCTCCTTGAAATTTAAGAACACATTTCACGATAGCCAAGATTTCCTTAGCTATAGTGGCATAATTTTTCTGGACTGTATTCCATTTACCAGAATAAAATTGCACTATAAAATGGCGCTTGTTATCAGGACAATATTGAGTCAATACTCCGCCATATCCCAAGTCTGAAGCATCAGTCTCTACTGTTTTTGCCCAATTTGGATTTGCTAAGGTCAAACAAGGAAGGTTTTTAACCTTTTCTTTAATCCTTTTGACCGCTTTAGAATGATCATCTGACCAAGCTTTAGGATTATTTTTCAATCTGTCATATAAGATAACTGAATCTTTTGCTAAATCCTTTATAAAAGGAGCAACATGATTAAGACTCCCAAGAAATCTCTGTAACTGAGTCTTATTAGTATTAAAATCAGGAAATTTATAAGCAAATTCAATACTTCTATTAATAGGACTAATATTTCCTCTTTCAATATTATGACCAAGAAATCTGACATTTGTTTTAAACAAAGCCATTTTAGGTTGTGATAAAACCAAGTCATTTTGTATAATAATTTTCTTAAATAATTCAAGGTGTTTAAAATGAGTTTTCACATTTTTGGAAAACACTAAGATATCATCTATATAAACTATTATAAAATTACTATAATGCATGAATATATCTCATTCATAATTTTCTGAAATTTAGATGGAGCATTTTTTAATCCAAATGTCATGAAATTCCATTCGAATTGCCCATTGGCACATTAAAAGCGGTTTTGAATCTATCTGACTCTGCTATCTGAATCTGCCAATAACCTGATTTCAGACCAAATTTAGAGAATATGATAGCATCATATACTCTATCTAGTAAATCTTTCTTTTTAGGAATGGGATACCTGATCTAACGTAACGCTTTATTGAGCGGTTTATAGTTTATTACCAATCTGGGAGCTCCTCTTTCCTGCTCTGCATGTTTATTAACATAAAATGCTGTACATGACCAAGGTGACTTGGATTGCTTTATTAAGCCTTTTTGTAGTAAAGAACTAATTTCCTTTTTGCATAACTCCAAATATTCTAAGTTCATCTGACAAGGTCTTGCCTTGGTAGGAATATTATTCTCATCAAAATCATCTTCATATGGAAGATTAACAACATGCTTTTTCCTGTTCCAGAAAGCATTAGGATGATCTCCACATATATCAAGAGAGAATTGATTTGCTAGGATAGCAGTTTTTTCCTGTAATTTAGGATTTTTTAAAATATGATCAACTTCAATGCTATTAATTTCTTGTTTTAAAAAGTTGACCTGATTATTTTTTGAAATTAATTTTTCAGTTAAATTATTTACCATTCTAGTCAAAGGTTTTGTAACAAACTCAAGTATAAAAGGTTTGTTATTCCAAGTACCCACAATTTTGTTATTATCCCAATAAGTAAGTGGAAAAATATCATTTATGAAAGGGACACCTAAAATAATTTGATTGGTGATGTTTTTTACTAAAACAAAGCTTTGAGGAACACAATTTTTCCCTTTACAAATAAAAGCTTTTGGTAATTTAAATTCAATATTCATTTTGCTACCATTAGCAGAACGGAGACTATGAGTAGTTTTATAAAAATATCTTGAAGGTATCAGTCCTTCTTGAATACAGTTTAAATCAGCAGCACTATCAATAAGAGCAATAAATTCTTTTTTATAATTATAATCTATTAATAGAGTAATTTTTGTATAAAACTTTTGTGAAGTAAAAGCTTTTAAACTATATAAGAAATCTGTTTTTATCATTCTTTAAATAAAGATTTTTCATGAAGTCAAGACTATTATTTTCTCCTTCAAGAGAAGAGGAAGACTCAGACACATTTTCCTAATCTTGACGAGTTTGAATGGCGTCTAGTCTAACTTCTATTACCACATTCTTTTCTTTCAACCGAATGATGTCTTCCTTGAGGATATTAACCTCTTCCTTTAGGTCATTAATCGTAGTGGGAGAACTTATCATCTTTCTCCTTTCGAGCAAAAGATTTTTAACTTCTGCCAGGGTATAGGAACCTTCTTTAGTAGGGATTTCTTCAGGAATATGATCCTTTTCCTTACTAGGAGGATTATTACTGATTTTATCAATAATTTGAGCTCTTATTTCTAGATCTTTAATATTTTGTAAAAGCTCTAATACTTTGTCATTATCAATGACATTAAGACTCAATTCTTTAAATTGAGCATAGATCTTATAAAGATCATCTTCATCATCTTCCTTTTCACATGCCATCCCTTGCTGGCAAGGTGAACATTCATCCTCAGAGGTTATATAATCTTCTTGTTGAAGGGTTTTGAGATCTTCACTAGTTGAGGATCCTTCATCACTGCTACTTTCTGATCCTGATTTTTCTGAATCAGAATTAAGCATTATCTTATAAAGAGAATCTTTAATATCATCTCCTACATCAAGGCTTGTTACAAAACCTTTTACTAGAATGATATATAATTTAACTGAAAAATTAATTTCGAAAAATAATCAGGTCAACTTTTTAAAACAAGAAATTAATAGCATTGAAGTTGATCATATTTTAAAAAAAATCCTAAATTATAGGAAAAGATTGCTATCCTAGCAAATCAATTCTCTCTTGATATATGTGGAGATCATCCTAATGCTTTCTGGAACAGAAAAAAACATTTTGTTAATATTCCATATGAATAATAATAATAATAATAATTACGAACGAAACAAGATCTCAGAAGACGGGCGGTAGTCCGCGTGGTCATCTTCAATCTAGCTTGTTAACATCTGAATTCAAGGAATAAATTCGAATCGAAATACAAATGGATTTATTTATAGTTTGATGACTGTATGGAAAGAAGGACTCCTTTTACCCAAGAAAAGGGTCTGTCGAGATTCAAATACGTATTGTCAGTGAGCCCATGTGTCTAGCAGTTCTAATCGGGTATAAAGCGCCCCTTTTTACTCTTTATCGGGCTAAGACCATGGCTGGCTAGACGAAGTCACTAAGGCAAAGCCATTAACTTGTTGTATTGAATCTGGCTGTACCACCATCTCGGAACCAAGTCAAGAAACCATATATAAATTTATGCATATTTAGATAAAGTCTAGATCTTTCATGATAAATATATTCTTGAAGTTAGTTTTCCGGCATAGATGAAATTAATCAGAATTTTGAATAATATGAGAATATTCAGAATTAGAGACAACATCTGTCATTTGTTCAGGGGGTATAACAGAATCTAGAATCCAAGTAGTAGGAAAATTAATTTCTTCCCATTTTATCGGTATTCTAGTAGTAACCTTAGATCTGGCGAAATTAGTTTCTACCAAAATAGTTTGATTAGATGTATCATATAACTTACATCTAGGATTCAAAGTAGCAAGTAAGTTTATATAAATTCTATGAGACAAGCAGATTAATTAAGATCCAGGTGCATAGTTATAACCATGCGTTTTAACATTCAAAGTTAAAGCATCTAAGATATTAGAGTCAATCAAAGATAACTGCAAATTTGGCTGAGCATTAAAATAAACAGTAGATTCTATCGAACCCATCAAAGACTGTAGAAAATTTAGATTTCTCACATCACGAAGAGCCGCTAAAAAGTCTCTGGTAACCCTTTAAGAGTCAAAGGCTTGAAAGAAATTTGAACCATGCCAATATGCAAGAATTTATATTGTGATTTATATAATTCAATATCATGTTTATTTAATATACGAATAGTTTGTTCCGACAAGTTTAACTCCAAGGATTGTTCAGTTATTTTTATCAACTCTTTATTAGAGATTTTATCAAACCAACCATAATCATAAATAGTTTTTATATTAACTTTCGGAATAGTCCATTTGTTTAACAAATCAAGGTTTTGAGGTATATCTACCTCTTCTAAACGAAACTTTTACATCTTCTTGTTCCATAAAAGAGAGAATATATCTATGCCGAAATTCTTCACATCAATTATATATATACCATGAAAGTTCCTAGGCTCTGATACTAACGAAATAGGATCTTAGAAGACGGGCGGTAGTCCGCGCGGTCATCTCCAATCTAGCTTGTTAACATTCGAATTCAAGGAATAAATTCAAATCGAAATACAAATAGATTTATTTATAGTTTGATGACTGTATGGAAGGAAGGACTCCTTTTATCCAAGCAAAAGGTCTGTCGAGATTCAAATACCTATTGTCAGTTAGCCCATGTGTCTAGCAGTTCTAACCGGGTATAAAGCGCCCTTTTTTACTCTTTATTGGGCTAAGAGCACGACTGGCTAGACGGAGTCACTAAGACAAAGCCACTAACTTGTTGTATTGAATTTAAATGTACTACCATCTCGAAACCAAGTCAAGAAACCATATATAAATTTATGCATATTTAGATAAAGTCTAGATCTTTCATGATAAATATATTCTTGAAGTTAATTTTCCGGCATAGACAAAATTCTTTAGCCGGATATAGTCACGACTTAACTTAGAGATAAAAAGATAAAACTGAAAGTAAAAGGAAGTACCTTGTAGCAAACACCACTCTTTATTGCTCCGGCCAAAGTCCGACAAGCTTACAATACTTAGAAGATTTTACAAGAGAGAGAGAAAAACGTAAACAAGAAGAGGTGGTTTCTAAAACCTGCCTTTTTACAAAATAAAAGCCCCTTATTTATAGATATTTCGAGGCATCTAGAAACAGTAATAAAGGGTCCTTTATGTGGGACCTACAAACAGTACATCCACTGTTGATAGTGTATTTTTCCTGTTGGTAGTGCTTATCTGCTAATCTTGTCTTTCATTTTTGCCAAAAAAAATTCGGCTTTTTTCAGTGCTTACTGGACTTTTTTCTTCATATGGTTGAGCTTCGTGCATATCTTCACTTGTTTCACTACGCATTGATGAATCTGATTTTGCGTAATGAGTTAGATTTAGAAGAATCTTTTTCTTCACTTCTTCTAGATATATCATAATCATTTCATCTTGTTCTTCTTCATCATAATTAGAAAATTTTCTAGCCATATGCTTTACTGATGTCGAATCATCTGTCAGAATTCCTTTATTAGGAATTGATTTATAATCTTTAATGGTTATTGTAATTAGATCCAGCAGTTCTTGTCCGTATATAGACTTCGTTTGAGGATCTTTCTTCATCAACTTATCCCAAAAATTATTGTAATAAGTTCTGTATAAGCAGGGGATTTGTTCCTCAGTGAAATCTATTTCTGGAACCCATTTGTGAATCCATGGAACAGAGAATTCTATAAAGAAATACATTTGTTCAATTTGTTGAAAGTAACAAATATGTTCTTGAAGATATAACTTGTTGAGATCTAGGGAATCTTTGACCCATTCCTTGTATAACTTGAGAAATAGTTCAGGCAATATTTTTATAGTTGGCCCGTGGTATGACCACCAGTTTAAAAACCAGTTTAAAAACCAATTTAAAAACAAATATCTTGGCACATACCTTAATAAATCAAGTATGTTTATGCCTCTCATGGTTATAACAGAGAACTTTATTAAATGCTTGGATATAATCCCAATAGGTAAAGTTTACTACGACTTTGTTTAGACTAAATTGTCTTTCAGTCATTGAGGAAATATCCCAATCTTCAATATGAATGACGTGTTTTGTAAACATTTTAGAGAAGTTATAAACATTCTCACTTGTATTATATCCTGAAATTTTTTGAAATTCAACACCTGTGCTTATAAGCAGAGTTTCATAATATTTTCGAGTTTTGTATGACTCACCCGGGAAATAAAGCCCATTAACTAAATACCTCTGGAATATCTTCCAAGGTTCTTCCCTTCTCTGTATGTCAGAGTTTTCTTAGAGAAATATCGTTTCTCTTTTCTCTACTTTTTCATATGTTTTGATATCATCAACTTCTTCTTTGGCGATTGAAGCAAAAGTATCACCTTGCTTCTAAGTTAGAAACTCCTGTAATTTAGCATATAATGGATCACTCTCTGGAATATCTTCTAGATGTATTGATGACGAGGCTTTTTCTTGTGCTCTTGAGTTTAAGTTATATAAACTCATTCCCCCTTTTTGTATAATTGGAGTATTAGATGATGAAGATCCGTATGACGATCTTGATGAACTCGGGGATGATCTTCCCTTTCCTCGTGGGTTATTACCCCTTCCTCTTCCCTTAGTTACCCATGGATTTTCCATCCTGCAAATAAATCATCGAGATTTTTTCCCAATAAGCGTCATAATAAGTATTAACTTCTTCTATAGATAGGAAGAGGTTCATCACCATTCCGTCTATAATTTTCCAACAAATCAATTCTTTCAAATCTCGGTTGAGAGGAAGAATCTTTAAAATAGTGATTAATCTTTTTTCAGTAAAGAAAAGAGAAATTGGAATATCATCAATCTCTGAATTGCAACTATACTCACTCATTTTGAATGTATTCTCTTGATAGGTAGTCTGGTAGAGAGTTATCACTTTCTTTCATATGTAGAATTTCGAAATCAAAAGGTGCTAGCTGTGCTTTCCACATTGCAAACATTAATTTTGATGCATCATGTTTGAAATCTTTATCAAACATATATTTAACTGACTGAGCATCTGTTTTCATCACAAATTTTTGATTGTAAAGATCATCCTGAAATTTTTAAACACATTTAACGATAGTTAACATTTCATGAGCTACCGTTGCATATTTTCTGTGAGCATCACTCCATTTTCCTGAATGAAATCGAATAAGATATTCATTTTTATTATGCGGGTTGATCTGTTTTAATATTCCACCATAACCCATATTGGACGCATCTGTTCTACATTCTTTGGCCAGGCATGATTAGCAAGGGTTAAGTAGGGTAGTGACTTAACTCTTTCTTTAATGGTTTGTACCAAGTCGGTGAGACTATCAGTCCAGGGCCTTGTATGATCTTTTTTTAGCTTGTCTTATAATGGAGCTAAATCGCGAGAAAAATCTTTGTAGAAGGGAGAAATATAATTTAAGCTTCCCAAAAATCGCTGCAATTGCGTTCTATCAGTAATAATATCAGGAAATTTTGACGCAAATTCAATAGATCGTTGTATAGGAGTAATTTTTCCTTGATAAAATCAGATGACCTAAAAATCTGACTTCTGTTTGAAAAAGACTTCATTTTTGGTTTAGAAATCACCAAACCATTTTGAATGACTATTTTTTTGAAAATGTCTAAATGCTTAATATGCATTTCTAACGTTTTTGAATAAATTTAAATATCATCATTATAAACTATGATGAAATCCAAATAAGGATTAAAAATATCATTCATAATCTTTTGAAATTCTGAGGGAGCATTTTTCAAACCAAAGGGCATTACATTCCATTCGTATTGTCCAAACGGAACATTAAATGCCGTTCTATAAGAATGGTCTTTAAATATTTTGAATTTTGCCAATATCCAGATTTTAAATCAAATTTTTGAAACGATATTAGCATCATATAATCTTGTTAATAAATCTCTTTTATTTGGAATAGGATATCTAATCCATTTTAAAAATTTATTTTAAGGTTTATAATTTATAACTAACCTGGGTACACCCCGTTCTTTTTCGGCTGCATTATTCACATAAAAAGCAGTACACGACCATGGTGACTTGGAAGGCTTTATCAAACCCTTTTGTAATAAATTATCAATTTCTTCTTTTGCAGAATTCAACCAATATGGTATTAATCTGACAAGGACGTTATTTGGTAGGAATATTTTCCATAGAGAAATCATCTTCATATGGAAGAGTCACAATATGCTTTTTCCGATTCCAAAAAGCACTAGGATGATCAGCACAAATATCAATGGCCATTTTTTCAGAAATGAGTTTAATCTTTTCCTGTACTTTAGCAGATTTTAAAGTATCGAATATATTCATACTAAATATCTCAAGTTGTAAATATTCAACATGCTTTTGATTCATTTCAATTAGAGCATTAATATCTCTAGAAATAGGCTCGGTGATAAAAGTATAACTAATATCTTGATTTTTATAAGTAGCAGAAAATCCTTTAGCGTTTATATTGGTAAAAGGATAAATTGCATTTATAAAAGGAGTTCCTAGAATAATAGGAGGGTATAACTGATTTTTTAATAAGAAAAAGAAGTGAAGAATACAAACTTTATTCTGGTAAATACGAGTATTAGATAATTTATACTTTATATCTAAAGCATGACCAGATGCACATTTAACCATATGAGTTGTTTTCTCAAAATATTTAGTAGGTACTAGATCTTCTTGGATGCAGCTTACATCAGTGCCACTATCAATCATGGCTATTTTAGTTATAGAAAAAACATTAACAATATATATAGTACATTTAACATACCATTTATGAGCTGTAACAATTTGCATCATTCCTAAAAACTTATTTTATTTCGGATCAATATTCAAAGTGTTGGCAAGAGTATTTTCTTCAGCAGTAGATTCATCAACCTTTTTTTTCCTTTGCTATTAGCAGACTCAATTTGAGTAAGACGGTGATCACAAATAATATGATTTTTTTTAAGAAATTTAATTTCTTCCGTCAAATGTTGAATTTCTCCTTTTAAATCATCAAAAGAGGTATCACGAATAACCAAGATTTGTTTAGAAGAGAGTCTATTATGAACGTCATACAAGGAATAAGGAGCAGAATAATTAAACTCATCTTTAACCTTTTTATCATTAGGAATACTAGATGAAGAGCTAGTTTTACCAGCAGCCAATTGAATGATCTTTTCACGAATAGTATTATCAGTAACTTCTTTTAGAAGTTCTATCACATTGTCTGCAGTGATGGTGAACATATTCATGTCTTCGAATTGAGATTGTAGCTTGTGGAATTCATCATATTCACAATAACAAATATCACCATGACTTTTGCAAGCATCATTCGAATCTTGTTGAACCTTACTAGAAGACTCAGGTTTATCATCCTTTGTTGCATAACTTGCTTCAAAATCATCATAATCTGATTAGGAATCAGAAGTATATAGCAAACTATAAATCTTTTCTTGAATATCTTCATCAAGTTCTAGAGTCTTAAGCTTTTCAAGCTTACAATTTGGAGCTATATGCCCAAATTTTCCATATTTATAACATTTAATCTTATCAAGATCTCGACATGACCTATTCTTGGTAAATCTATGAGATTTACGATGAGCCCTACACTTATCTCTTTCTTCTCTAGTCCTTCTTCTAGATCTTCTTTTCTTATGATGAGATCTATGAGATTCTGATTTAGAAGTTTCTCGGTTGGTACCTTTGGAAGTATCTGGTAAACCGAACTGCGTACAAAAATCTCCCAATTGAGACTTTTCTCTAAGCTTATCCATCTTAAGTTGTCTTGAGAGTTTTAACTCATTGCACAAATTTATGCCTTCTTGCGTACAAGACCCAATAAGCTTTCCATAAGTAAATTACTATAGGGAATAATTCCTTGCGGATCTCTAAGAGTCTTTTCACTCTTTCTGACAAATAAAGGAGGTAAACCATCAATAAATTTGGCTTTACAAAATTCTAAACCATTTTCGGGAAGTTCCATTACCTGACTTAAATAAGTATCTTTATATCATCTAAACTCACCTAAGTGTCTACATCGAAGACCATTTAGTATAGATCTAATGGTTTCATATTGATTGGTAAATCCACCACTAAAATGTTCTAGGATGGTTAAGACTAAGGTTTAAACAACGTCTTCTCTATTTTTGACTAAAGCAAATCCTAGGTTATCAACTCTTTCGGCTGTAGCTTTAGCACTTATGACTGCTGCCTTTGCATCAAGAGTCATATAATTATCCTACCAACCTCTTAATTGACCCATAAAGCCTGCAATAATCATCTTGCAAATAGTCCTGTCAGTGTTATTAACACTCTTGCAGATGGTAGCATACATAAGCATCCTATGAACTAAAATAGTTAACTGTCTATCAGTCAAACCATCGAGATTCCATTCATAAATCTCGCTTCCACTATAAGAGGTGTTAGTTTGATTCCAATCTCTTTCCTCTATTAA
>NW_006239399.1:364751-365988 GCF_000226075.1 Solanum tuberosum
GTTTGCATACTAGGTTTTCTAGCATACGTATTACCACTATTCTTCTTTGGATAATCATGAAGTTTATTAACTTCCATTTCCATTTGTGTCTTGAAATTGAAAGTGGCTTCCATCTCATCTGCAAAATCTTCAGCGAAGCTTATAGGTTTTGTATTTGCACCAAATTCTGAAAACTTTTTATCTAAAAGCCTTTCAAGATCATGAAGAGGTCTAAGCATAAAATCCTGAATCTCAGGAGGTCTTTGAATAGGAACATTAGGCTGTTTTGGCGTAGAAGCCTGTTTTTAAACTTGTTTCACAGATTTCAGCTAATCATAATTTCGAACAATCAGATTAGTTAGACTGTATAATTTTTTGTCGAGAGAACAAATATGTTCACCAATAACTTTAACATACAGACCCAAATAATTATTTTGAGAAATAAGACGATTAATTTCATTTATACTCACTGCGGCAACCTCATTATCAATGAATTTTTGAAACGTAGTAAAAGTAATACCTGTATTATTAGGTAAAACAAACGGAGGTTGAGGAGGGTAGATGAAATTAATAATTTTACCTGATTCGTCTTTGTAAGATCTTTCAAGAACGTTAATGAATAAAGGTAAATAAGTGGTTATAAACCATGGGACAAAGAACATAATATGATTATGTAGGGCACAAGTTTCATAAAATTCTTGAGAAATATTGTTTAAATATTCTTCACTATAAGTGTCAAAAATCCAAGTTTTAAATCGGTTCCATTTTTCATTCGAAAATTCATTTTGAATATATTTTCTTGCCAGTGATCCTGGACTAAAATCAATTTGATGTTCACTCATCATTAAGATTAAAATCCATCTTGGATGCAGAAGGAATATCCTTATCAGAAATATCAAATGCTTTATCATTCATTTGAACAATGTTTAACCAAGGATCAATTTTAATTTTTTGTTTTTCTGCAGATATGACTGTTGATAAAGTATGCAAAGAAGCAGCGCGATTCCTAGCTAGACCATAAAAAGGTTCTATCGGGGAAATATGTTGAATAGCCAGTCTTCTATCAGAAGCAAAAAAATGTCTAGTACAAGGAACACTTTTTTCATCAAACTGCATACAAATTTTTCCATCGGAATTTTGACTAATATGAGAATATTCAGAATTAGTGACAGCATCGGTCATTTGCTCAGGGGGTATAATAGAATCTAAAATCCAAGTGGTAGGAAAATTAATTTCTTCCCATTTTATAGGTCTTCTA
>NW_006239399.1:367211-370711 GCF_000226075.1 Solanum tuberosum
GATTCAAATACGTATTGTCAGTGAGCCCATGTGTCTAGCAGTTCTAATCGGGTATAAAGCGCCCCTTTTTACTCTTTATCGGGCTAAGACCATGGCTGGCTAGACGAAGTCACTAAGGCAAAGCCATTAACTTGTTGTATTGAATCTGGCTGTACCACCATCTCGGAACCAAGTCAAGAAACCATATATAAATTTATGCATATTTAGATAAAGTCTAGATCTTTCATGATAAATATATTCTTGAAGTTAATTTTCCGGCATAGACAAAATTCTTTAGCCGGATATAGTCACGACTTAACTTAGAGATAAAAAGATAAAACTGAAAGTAAAAGGAAGTACCTTGTAGCAAACACCACTCTTTATTGCTCCGGCCAAAGTCCGGCAAGCTTACAATACTTAGAATATTTTACAAGAGAGAGAAAAACGTAAACAAGAAGAGGTGGTTTCTAAAACCTGCCTTTTTACAAAATAAAAGCCCCTTATTTATAGATATTTCGAGGCATCTAGAAACAGTAATAAAGGGTCCTTTATGTGGGACCTACAAACAGTACATCCACTGTTGATAGTGTATTTTTCCTGTTGGTAGTGCTTATCTGCTAAATCTTGTCTTTCATTTTTGCCAAAAATCTTCGGCCTTTTTCAGTGCATCTGCTGGCCTTTCTTCTTCATATGGTTGAGCTTCGTGCATATCTTCACTCGTTTCACTACGCATTGATGAATCTAATTTTGCGTAATGAGTTAGATTTAGAAGAATCTTTTCTTCACTTCTTCTAGGTATTTCATAATCATTTCATCTTGTTCTTCTTCATCATGATTGGAAATTTTTCTAGCCATATGCTTTAGTGATGTCGAATCATCAGTCATAATTCCTTTATTTGGAATTGATTTATAATCATTAATGGTTTTTGTAATTAGATCCAGCAGTTCTTGTCCGTATATAGAATTCGTTTGAGGATCTTTCTTCATCAACTTATCCCAAAAATTAATGTAATAAGTTCTGTATAAGCAGGGGATTTGTTCCTCAGTGAAATCTACTTCCGAAACCCATTTGTGAATCCATGGAACAGAGAATTCTATAAAGAAATAAATCTGTACAAATTGTTGAAATTAGCAAATAAGTTCTTGAAGATATAACTTGTTTAGATCTGGGGAAACTTTGACTCATTCCTTGTATAACTTGAGAAATGGTTCGGGCAATATTTTTATAGTTGGCCCGTGGTAAGACCACCTGTTTAAAAACCAATTTGGTATAGGGTTAACAAATATCTTGGCACATACCTTAATAAACCAAGTATGTTTATGCGTCTCATTGTTATAACAGAGAACTTTATTAAATGCTTGGATATAATCCCAATAGGTAAAGTTAACTATGACTTTGTTTAGACTAAATTGTCTTTCAGTCATTGAGGAAATACCCCAATCTTCAATATGAATGACGTGTTTTTTAATCATTTTAGAGAAGTTATAAACATTCTCACTTGTATTATATCCTGAAAAATGTTGAAATTCAACACCTGTTGCTTATCAACAGAGTTTCATAATGTTTCTTGGATTTGTATGACTCACCCGCGAAATAAAGCCCATTAACTAAATACCTCTGGAATATCTTTCAAGGTTTTTCTCTTCTCTGTATGTCAAATTTTTCTAAGAAAAATATCATTTCTCTTTTCTCTACCATTTCATATGTTTTGATATCATCAACTTCTTCTTTGGCGATTGAAGCAAAAGTATCACCTTGTTTTTGAGTTAGAAACTTATGTAATGTAGCATATAATGGATCACTCTCTGGAATATCTTCCAGATGTTTTGATGACGAGGCTTTTTCTTGCGCTCTAGAGTTTATGTTATATAAACTCATTCCTCCTTTATGTATAATTGGAGTACTAGATGATGAAGATCCATATGACGATCTTGATGAACTTGGGGATGATCTTCCCCTTCCGCGAGTATAACTGCCTTTTCCTCTAGCCTTGGTTATCCAAGGAGGATCCATTTCCTCTTCCCTTAGTTACCCAAGGGTTTTCCATCCTGCAAATAAAGCATCGAGATTTATTCCCAATAAGCGTCATAATAAATATTAGCTTCTTCTATAGATAGGAAAAGGTCCATCACCATTCCGTCTATAATTTTCCAACAAATCAATTCTTTCAAATCTCGGTTGAGAGGAAGAATCTTTAAGATAGTGATTAATATTTTTTTAGTAAAGAAAACAGAAATTGGAATATGATCAATCTTTGAATTGCAACTATACTCACTCATTTTGAATGTATTCTCTTGATAGGAAGTCTGGTAGAGAGTTATCATCCTTTTTTATATAGAATTTCGAAATCAAAAGGTGCTAGCTGTGCTTGCCACCTTGCAAATATTAATTTTGATGCATCATGTTTGAAATCTTTATCAAACATATATTTAACTGACTGATCATCTGTTTTTATCACAAATTTTTGATTGTAAAGATCATCTTGAAATTTTAAAACACATTTAACGATAGTTAACATTTCATGAGCTACCGTTGCATATTTTCTCTGAGTATCGCTCTATTTTCCTGTATGAAATCGAATAAGATATTCATTTTTGTTATGCGGGTTGATCTGTTTTAATATACCACCATAACCCATATTGGACGCATCTGTTTCTACAATCTTTCGCTAGGCAGGATTAGCAAGGGTTAAGCAAGGTAGTGACTTAACTCTTTCTTTAATGGTTTTTACCAAGTTGGTGAGACTATCAGTCCAGGGCCTTTTATGATCTTTTTTAGCCTGTCGTATAATGGAGCTAAATCGCGAGACAAATCTTTGTAGAAGGGAGAAATATAATTTAAACATCCCAAAATCGCTGCAATTGCGTTCTATCAGTAATAATATCTAGAAATTTTAACGCGAATTCAATAGATCGTTGTATAGGAGTAATTTTTCCTTGACAAATCTGATGACCTAAAAATCTGACTTCTGTTTGAAAAAGACTCATTTTTGGTTTAGAAATCACCAAATCATTTTGAATGACTATTTTTTTGAAAATGTCTAAATGCTTAATATGCATTTCTTAGGTTTTTGAATAAACCAAAATATCATCAATATAAACTATGATGAAATCCAAATAAGGATTAAAAATATCATTCATAATCTTTTGAATTTTTGAGGGAGAATGTTTCAAACCAAAGGGCATTACATTCCATTCGTATTGTCCAAACGGAACATTAAATGCCGTTCTATAAGAATGGTTTTTAAATATTTGAATTTGCCAATATCTAGATTTTAGATCAAATTTTGAAAAGATATTAGCATCATATAATCTTGTTATAAATCTCTTTTATTTGGAATAGGATATCTAATCCATTTTAAAAATTTATTTAAAGGTTTATAATTTATAACTAACCTGGGAACACCTCGTTCTTTTTCTGCTACGTTATTAACATAAAAAGCAGTACACGACCATGGTTACTTGGAAGGCTTTATCAAACCCTTTTGTAATAAATTATCAATATTTTTTTTGCAGAATTG
>NW_006239399.1:370904-382609 GCF_000226075.1 Solanum tuberosum
TTTTCCTGTACTTTAGTAGATTTTAAAGTATCGAATATATTCATACTAAATATCTCAAGTTGTAAATAATCAACATGCTTTTGTTTCATTTCAATTAGAGCATTAATATCTCTAGAAATAGGCTCGGTGATAAAAGTATAACTAATATCTTGATTTTTATAAGTAGCAGAAAATTCTTTAACATTTATATTGGTAAAAGGATAAATTGCATTTATAAAAGGAGTTCCTAGAATAATAGGAGGGTATAACTGGTTTTTTACTAAGAAAAAGAAGTGAGAAATACAAACTTTATTCTGGCAAATACGAGTATTAATTAATTTATACTTTATATCTAAAGCATGAACAGATGCATATTTAACCATATGAATTGTTTTCTCAAAATATTTAGTAGGTACTAGACCTTCTTGAATGCAGCTTACATCAGCGCCACTATCAATCATGGCTATGTTAGCTATAGAAAAAGCATTATCAATTAATATAGTACATTTAACATACAATTTATGAGAAATGTTAGTTATAGAAAAAGTATTATCAATTAATATAGTACATTTAACATACCATTTATGAGCTGTAACAATTTGCATCATTCCTAAAAACATATTTTGTTTCGGATCAATATTCAAAGTGTTGGCAAGAGTATTTTCTTCAGCAGTAGATTCATCAACCTTATTTTTTCCTTTGCTATTAGCAGACTCAATCTGAGTAAGACGGTGATCACAAATAATATGATTTTGTTTAAGAAATTTAATTTCTTCCTTCAAATGTTCAATTTCTCATTTTAAATCATCAAAAGAGGTATCACGAATAACCATGGTTTGTTTAGAAGAGAGTCTATTATGAACTTCAGACAAGGAGTAAGGAGCAGAATAATTAAACTCATCTTTAACCTTTTTATCATTAGGAATACTAGATGAAGAGCTAGTTTTACCAGTAGCCAATTGAGTGATCTTTTCACGAAGAGTATTATCAGTAACTTCTTTTACAAGTTCTATCACATTGTTTGCAGTGATGGTGAACATATTAATGTCTTCGAATTGAGATTGTAGCTTGTAGAATTCATCATGTTCACAATGACAAATATCACCATGACATTTGCAAGCATCATTTGAATCTTGTTGAACCTTACTAGAAAACTCAGGTTGCTCATCCTCTGTTGCATAACTTGCTTCGGAATCATCATAATCTGATTCAGAACCAGAAGTATATAGGAAACTATAAATCTTTTCTTTAATATATTAATCAAGTTCTAGAGTCTTAAGCTTTTCAAGCTTACAATTTGGAGCTATATTCCCAAATTTTCCACATTTATGACATTTAATCTTATCTAGATATCGCCTTGACGTATTCTTGGTAAAGCTATGAGATTTACGATGAGCCCTACACTCCTCTCAGACTTCTCTAGTCCTTCTTCTAGATCTTCTTTTCTTATGATGAGATCTATGAGATTTCGATTTAGAAGTTTCTCGGTTGGTACCTTTGGAAGTATCTGGTAAACCGAACTGAGTACAAAAATCTCCCAATTGAGACTTTTCTCTAAGCTTATCCATCTTAAGTTGTCTTGAGAGTTTTAACTCATTGCACAAATTTATGCCTTCTTTGCGTAAAAAGCCCCAAATAAGCTTTCCATAAGTAAAATTACTATAGGGAATAATTCCTTGCGGATCTCTAAGAGTCTTTTTTCACTCTTTCTGCAAATAAAGGAGGTAAACCATCAATAAATTTAGCTTTTCAGAATTCTAAACCATTTTCGGGAAGTTCCATTACCCGACTTAAATAAATATCTTTATACCATCTAAACTTACCTAAGTGTCTACATCTAAGACCATTTAGTAAAGATCTAATGGTTTCATATTGATTGGTAAATCTACCACTAAAATGTTCTAGGATGGTTAAGACTAAGGTTTAAACAACGTCTTCTCTATTTTTGACTAAAGCAAATCCTAGGTTATCAAGTCATTCGGCTGTAGCTTTAGCATTTATGACTGCTGCCTTTGCATCAAGGGTCATATAATTATCCAACCAACCTCTTAATTGACCCGTAAAACCTGCAATAATCATCTTGCAAATAGTCCTGTCAGTGTTATTAACACTCTTGCATATGGTAGCATACATAAGCATCCTATGAACTAAAAGAGTTAAATTTCTATCAGTCAAGCCATCGAGATTCCATTCATACTAGGTTTTCTAGCATACGTATTACCACTATTCTTCTTTGGATAACCATGAAGTTTATTAACTTCCATTTCCACTTGTGTCTTGAAATCGATAGTGGCTTCCAGCTCATCTGCAAAATCTTCAGCGAGGCTTATAGGTTTTGCACTTGCACCAAATTTTGAAAACTTTTTATCTAAAAGGCTTTCAAGATCATGAAGAGGTCTAAGAATAAAATCCTGAATCTCAGGAGGTCTTTGAATAGGAACATCAAGCTGTTTTGGCGTAGAAGCCTGTTCTGAAACTTATTTCACAGATTTCAGCTTATCATCAATTTGAACAATTAGACTAGTTAGACTATCTTATTTTTTGTCGATAGAACAAATATGTTCACCAATGACTTTAACATACAGACCCAAATAATTATTTTGAGAAATAAGACGATTAATTTCATTTATACTTACTGCGGCAACCTCATTATCAATGAATTTTTGAAACGCAGTAAAAGTGATACCTGTATTATTAGATAAAACAAACGGAGCTTGAGGAGGGTAGATGAAATTAATAATTTTACCTGATTCATCTTTGTAAGATCTTTCAAGAACGTTGATGAATAAAGGTAAATAAGTGGTTATAAACCATGGCACAAAGAACATAATATGATTATGTAGAGCACATGTTTCATAAAATTCTTGAGAAATATTATTTAAATCTTCTTCACTATAAGTGTCAAAAAACCATGTTTTAAATCGGTTCCATTTTTGATTTGAAAATTCATTCTGAATATATTTTCTTGCCAGTGATCCGGGACTAAAATCAATTTGATGTTCACTCATCATTAAGCATCATTAAGATTAAAATCCATCTCGTATGCAGAAGGAATATCCTTATCAGAAATATCAAAAGATTTATCATTTGTTTGAACAATGTTTAACTGAGGATAAATTTTAATTTTTTGTATTTTTGCAGATATAACAGTTGATAAAGTATGCAAAGAAGCAGCGCGATTCCTAGCTGGACCATAAAAAGGTTCTATCGGGGAAAATATGTTGAATAGCCAGTCTTCTATCAGAAGCAAAAGAATGTCTATTATAAGGAATACTTTTATCATCAAACTACATACAATTTTTTCCATAGAAATTTTGAATAATATGAGAATATTCAGAATTAGTGACAGCATCTGTCATTTGTTCAAGGGGTGTAACAGAATATAGAATCCAAGTAGTAGGAAAATTAATTTCTTCCCATTTTATCGGTCTTCTAGTAGTGACCTTAGATCTGATGAAATTAGGTTCTATTGAAATAGTCTGATTAGATGTATCATATAACTTACATCTAGGATTCAAAGTAGCAAGTAATTTAAAATAAATTCTACAAGACAAGCAGATTAATTTAGATCCAGGTGCATAGTTATAACCATGCGTTTTAACATTCAAAGTTAAAGCATCTAAGATATTAGAATCAGTCAAAGATAACTCCAAATTTGGCTGAGCATTAAATAAACTGGGCCATAGGCCGCTGTAGATTCTATCGAACCCATCAAAGACTATCGAAAATCTAGATTTCTCGCATCATGAAGAGCCGCTAAGAAAGTCTCTGGTAACCCTTTAAGAGTCAAAGGCTTGACAGAAATTTAAACCATGCCAATATGCAAGAATTTATATAATTCAATATCACGCTTATTTAATAAAACGAATAGTTTGTTTCGACGAGTTTACCGCCAAGGATTTTTCAGTTGTTTTTATCAACTGTTTATTAGAGATTTTATCAAACCAACCATAATCATAAATTGTTTTTATATTAACTTTCGGAATAGTCCATTTGTTTAACAAATCAAGGTTTTGAGGTATATCCACCTCTTCTAAATGAGAACTTTTATCATCTTCTTGATCCATAAAAGAGAGAATATATCTATGCCGAAATTCTTCACATCAATTATATATATACCATGAAAGTTCCTAGGCTCAGATACCAACGAAATAGGATCTCAGAAGACCGGCGATAGTCCGCGCGGTCATATTCAATCTAGCTTGTTAACATCCGAATTCAAGGAATAAATTTGAATCGAAATACGAATAGATTTCTTTATAGTTTGATAATTGTATGGAAGGAAGAACTCCTTTTACCCAAGCAAAGGGTCTCTCGAGATTCAAATACGTATTGTCAGTGAGCCCATGTGTCTAGCAGTTCTAACCGGGTATAAAGCGCCCTTTTAACTCTTTATCGGGTTAAGACCACGGCTGGCTAGACGGAGTAACTAAGACAAAGCCACTAACTTGTTGTATTGAATCTGACTGTACCACCATCTTGGAACCAAGTCAAGAAACCATATATAAATTTATGTATATTTAGATAAAGTCTAGATCTTTCATGATAAATATATTCTTGAAGTTAGTTCAACGAAGCAGGATCTCAGAAGACGGGCGGTAGTCCGCGCGGTCATCTTCAATCTAGCTTTTTAACATCCTAATTCAAGGAATAAATTCGAATCGAAATACAAATAGATTTATTTATAGTTTGATGACTGTATGGAAGGAAGGACTCCTTTTACCCAGGCAAAGGGTCTGTCGAGATTCAAATACGTATTGTCAGAGAACCCATGTGTCTAGCAGTTCTAACCGGGTATAAAGCGCCATTTTTTACTATTTATCGAGCTAAGACCACGGCTAGCTAGATGGAGTCACTAAGACAAAGCCGCTAGCTTGTTGTATTGAATCTGACTGTACCATCATATCGAAACCAAGTCAAGAAACCATATATAAATTTATTCATATTTAGATAAAGTCTAGATCTTTCATGATAAATAAATTCTTGAAGTTAGTTTTCCGGCATAGATAAAATTCTTTAGCTGAACATAGTCACGTATTAACTTAGAGATAAAAAGATAAAGCTGAAAATAAAAGGAAGTACGTTGTAGCAAACACCACTCTTTATTGCTCCAGCCAAAGTCCGACAAGCTTACAATACTCAGAAGATTTTACAAGAGAGAGAGAAAAACGTAAACAAGAAGAGGTGGTTTCTAAAACCTGGCTCTTTACAAAATAAAATCCCCTTATTTATAGATATTTCGAGGCATCTAGAAACAGTAATAAAGGTTCCCTTATGTGGGACCTACAAACAGTACATCCACTGTTGATAGTGCATTTTTCCTGATGGTAGTGCTTATCTGCTAAATCTTGTCTTTCATTTTTGCCAAAAAATCTTTGGCTTTTTTCAGTGCATCTACTGGCCTTTCTTCTTCATATGATTGAGCTTTGTGCATATCTTCAGTCATTTCACTACGCATTGATGAATCTGATTTTACGTAATAAGTTAGATTTAGAAGAATCTTTTTCTTCACTTCTTCTAGGTATTTCATAATCATTTCATCTTGTTCTTCTTCATCATGATTAGAAATTTTTCTAGCCGTATGCTTTACTGATGTCGAATCATCAGTCATAATTCCTTTATTAGGAATTGATTTATAATCTTTAATTGGTTTTGTAATTAGATCCAGTAGTTCTTGTCCGTATATAGACTTCGTTTGAGGATCTTTCTTCATCAACTTATCCCAAAAATTATTGTAATAAGTTCTGTATAAGCAGGGGATTTGTTCCTCAGTGAAATCTACTTTCGGAACCCATTTTTGAATCCATGGAATAGAGAATTCTCTAAAGAAATAAATCTGTTCAATTTGTTGATAGTAACAAATATGTTCTTGATGATATAACTTGTTGAGATCTTGGGAAACTTTGACCCAATCCTTGTATAACTTGAGAAATGGTTCGGGCAATATTTTTATAGTTGGCCCGTGGTAATACAACTAGTTTAAAAACCAATTTGGTATAGGGTTAACTAATATCTTGGCACATAGCTTAATAAACCAAGTATGTTTATGCGTCTCATTGTTATCACAGAGAACTTTATTAAATGCTTGGATATAATCCCAATAGGTAAAGTTAACTATGACTTTGTTTAGACTAAATTGTCTTTCAGTCATTGAGGAAATACCCCAATCTTCAATATGAATGATGTGTTTTATAATAATTTTAGAGAAGTTATAAACATTCTCACTTGTATTATATCCTGAAAAATGTTGAAATTCAATACCTGTGGTTATCAGCAGAGTTTCATAATATTTTCGAGTTTTGTATGACTCACCCGGGAATAAAGCCCATTACCTAAATACCTCTGGAATATCTTCCAAGGTTCTTCTCTTCTCTGTACGTCAGAGTTTTCTAAGAGAAATATCATTTTTTTCCCCTACCTTTTCATATGTTTTGATATCATCAACTTCTTTTTTGACGATTGAAGCTAAAGTATCACCTTGCTTTTGAGTTAGAAACTCGTGTAATTTAGCATATAATGGATCAATCTCTGGAATATCTTCCAGATGTATTGATGACGAGGCTTTTTCTTGCGCTCTAGAGTTTAAGTTATATAAACTCATTCCTCCTTTTTTGTATAATTTGAGTATTAGATGATGAAGATCCGTATGACGATCTTGACGAACTCGGGGATGATCTTCCCCTTCCTCGTGGGTTATTAACCCTTCCTCTTCCCTTAGTTACCCAAGGGTTTTTCATCCTTCAAATAAAGCATCGAGATTTATTCCCAATAAGCATCATAATAAGTATTAACTTCTTCTATAGATAGGAAAAGGTCCATCACCATTCCGTCTATAATTTTCCAACAAATCAATTCTTTTAAATCTCGGTTGAGAGGAAGAATCTTTAAAATAGTGATTAATATTTTTTCAGAAAAGAAAAGAGAAATTGGAATATCATCAATCTCTGAATTGCAACTATTCTCACTCATTTTGAATAATCATAAAAAGAATAATAAAAATAATAATAATAATAATAACAATAACAATAACAATAATTATAATAATAATAAGAATAATAATAATAAGAAGAATAATAAGAATAAGAATAATAATAATAATAATAATAATAAGTTATATCATCAAGAACATATTTGTTACTTTCAACAAATTGAACAGATTTATTTCTTTATCTAATTCTTTGTTCCATGGATTCATAAATGGGTTCCGGAAGTAGATTTCACTGAGGAACAAATCCCCTGCTTATACAAGACTTATTACAATAATTTTTGGGATAAGTTGATGAAGAAAGATCCTTAAACAAAGTCTATATACAGACAAAAACTGCTGGATCTAATTACACGAACCATTAACGATTATAAATTGATTCCTAATAAAGGAATTATGACTGATGATTCAACCTCCGTAAGACATATGGCTAGAAAAATTTATAATCATGATGAAGGAGAACAAAATGAAATGATTATGAAGTATCTAGAAGAAGTAAAGAAAAAGATTCTTCTAAATATAAGTCATTACACAAAATCAGATTCATCAATGTGTAGCGAAACAAGTGAAGATATGCACGAAGCTCAACCATATGAAGAAGACGCGCCAGTGGATGCACTGAAGAAAGTCGAAGATTTTTTGGCAAAATTAAAGGACAAGATGTAAAAAGAAGTGTAAAGCTTATCCGCATCAGTAGCAGGCCCGCGCTACTGTAGCAACATTGTTCACCAACAGTAGATACACTGTTACCAGGACCCAGATAGGAGCCCAATATCCTGTACAAAGATGCTTTCTTTTTCTATAAATAAGTTTGTTTTTCTTTAATTGAGAGCAGGTTTTAGAAACCCTCTCTTCCATTTTGCACTCTCTCTCTTTCTTGTAAACTTTTCTTACTAAGTTTTTGGAAGCTTGCCGGATTTTGGCCGGAATATAAGTGTGCAGTTTGGTAACAACAAGGTACTTTCTTTTCTTTTCTCATTCTTCTTGTCTTTTACCTTTATAAATTCTCCGATCTAATCCGTGACTATGTCCGGCTAAAAAATAATATCTATGCCGGATAACTAAGTTCTCTCTTATATAGACCATGAACGGATCTAAGCTTTATTTAAATATAAGAATTTTAGTATGACTTCTTGACTTGGTTCTGAGATTGAGGTACAGTCGGATCTTAGCACTACTTTTATTGGCTTTGTCTTTGTGACTCCGTCTGATGAGCCGTGGTTTTTAAGCCCCAAAAAAGAGTTTATTAAGTAGGGCATTTCATACCCGGTTAGAACTATCAGACACATGGGCTCAATAAAAGTATGTATTAGCTTCTTGACATGCCCTTTGCTTGGGTAAAATAATTAAACCATGCAGTTTGAGAAACTATGTTAAAATTCTTGTGTATTTCAATTCTTATGTAGTTGCACTACCTCTAAGGATATTAACTTGCTTGATCTATGACTGGGAGGACTACTGCCAGGTCAGTGATCCTATATCGTTGGTATCAGAGCCTAGAAACTTTCATGGTATATATATAATTGATGTGAAGAATTTCGGCATAGATATATTCTCTCTTTTATGGATCAAGAAGATATTAAAAGTACTCGATTAGAAGAGGTAGATATACCTCAAAATCTTGATTTGTTAAACAAATGGACTATTCCGAAAGTTAGTATAAAAACCATTTATGATTATGGTTGGTTTGATAAGATTTCTAATAAACAGTTGATTAAAACAACTGAACAATCCTTGGCGTTAAACTCATCCGAACAAACTATTCGGTTATTAAATAAGCGTGATATTGAACTATATAAATCTCAGTATAAATTTTTGCATATTGGCATGGTTCAAATTGTTGTTAAACCTTTCACTCTTAAAGGGTTACCAGAGACTTTCTTAGCTGCTCTACGAGATGCGAGAATTTAAATTTTCGTCAATCTTTGATGGGTTCGATAGAATCTACGGTGGCCTATGGTCCAGTTTATTTTAATGCTCAGCCCAATTTGCAGTTATCTTTGACTGATTCTAATATATTAGATGCTTTAACTTTGAATGTTAAAACGCATGGTTATAACTATTCACCTGGATCTGAATTAATTTGTTTGTCTTATAGAATTTATTATAAATTACTCGCTACTTTAAATCCTAGATGTAAGTTATATGATACATCTAATCAGACTATTTTGGTAGAAACTATTAATTCAGATCATATAAAATTATTAATTCTATTTATCCTCCTCAAGCACCGTTTGTTTTACCTAATAATACAGGTATTACTTTTACTGCATTTCAAAAATTTATTGATAATGAGGTCGCCGCAGTAAGTATTAATGAAATAAATCGTCTTATTTCTCAAAATAATTATTTGAGTCTTTATGTTAAAGTTATTGGTGAACATATCTGTTCTCTCGACAAAAAAATAGATAGTCTTACTAATCTGATTGTTCAAATTGATGATAAGCTGAAATCTGTGGAACAAGTTTTGCGAACGGGCTTCTACATCAAAACAGCCTGATGTTCCTATTCAAAGACCTCCTGAGATTCAGGATTTTATTCTAAGACCTCTTCATGATCTTGAGATTTCAAGACACAAGTGGAAATGGAAGTTAATAAACTTCATGGTTATCCAAAGAAGAATAGTGGTAATACGTATGCTAGAAAACCTAGTATGCAAACTTACTACTATCCCAGACCAACTCCTCAAGATGTCTTAATAGAGGAAAGAGATTGGAATCAAACTAACACCTCTTATAGTGGAAGCGAGATTTATGAATGGAATCTCGATGGTTTGACTGATAGACAGTTAACTATTTTAGTTCATAGGATGCTTATGTATGCTACCATCTGCAAGAGTGTTAATAACACTGACAGGACCATTTGCAAGATGATTATTGCAGGGTTTACTAGTCAACTAAGAGGTTGGTGGGATAATTATATGACCATTGATGCAAAGGCAGCAGTCATAAATGCTAAGGCTACAGCCGAAGGAGTTATAATCATTTTGGAGAAGTTATAAACATTCTCACTTGTGTTATATCCTGAAAAATGTTGAAATTCAACCCCTGTGCTTATCAGCAAAGTTTCATAATATTTCTGAGTTTTGTATGACTCACCTGGGAAATAGAGTCCATTGACTAAATACCTTTGGAGTATCTTCCAAGGCTCTGCTCTTCTTTGTATGTCAGAGTTTTCTAAGAGAAATATTATTCCTCTTTTTTCTACCTTTTCATACGTTTTGATATCATCAACGTCTTCTTTGGCAATTGAAGCAAAAATATCACTTTGCTTTTGTGTTATAAACTCTTGTAGTTGAGCATATAATGGATCACTTTCTGGAATATCTTCCAGATGTATTGATGACGAGGCTTTTTCTTGCGCTATGGAATTTAAGTTATATAAACTCATTCTTCCTTTCTGTATAATTGGAGTTTTAGATGATGAAGATCCATATGATGATCTTGATGCACCTGGGGATGATCTTCCCCTTCCTCGGTGGATATTACCTTTTCCTCTTCCCTTAGTTACCCAAGGGTTTTCCATCCTGCAAACAAAGCATCGAGATTTATTCCCAATTAGCGTCATAATATGTATTAGCTTCTTCTATGGATAAGAAAAGGTCCATCACCATTCCATTTATAATTTTCCAACAAATAAGTTCTTTCAAATCTCAATTGAGATGAAGAACCTTTAAAATAGTAATCAATCATTTTTCAGTAAAGAAAAGAGAAATGGGAATATCACCAATCTCTGAATTATCACTATACTCACTCATTCTGAATGTATTCTCTTGATAGGAAGTCTGGGAGAGAGTTTTCACTTCCTTTCTTATAAAGAATTTCAAAATCAAAAGGTGCTAGCTGTGCTTGCCACCTTGCAAACATTAATTTTGATGCATCATGTTTGAAATCTTTATTAAACATATATTTAACAGATTGAGCATCCGTTTTTATCACAAATTTCTGATTGTAAAGATCATCCTGAAATTTTACAACACATTTATTGATAGATAACATTTCATGAGCTACCGTTGCATACTTTCTTTGAGTATCGCTCCATTTTTCTGAATGAAACGGAATAGGGTATTCATTTTTATCATGCGGGTTAATTTGCTTTAATATTCCTCCATAACCCATATTAGACGCATCAGTTTCTACAATCTTTGGCTAGGCAGGAATAGCAAGAGTTAAACAGGGTAATGATTTAACCCTATCCTTGATAGTTTTTACTAGATCCGTGAGACTATCAGTCCAAGGCTTTTATGATCCTTTTTTAGCCTTTCGTATAACGGAGCTAAATCGCGAGACAAATTCTTGTAGATGGGAGAAATGTAATTTAAACTTCCCAGAAACCTTTGCAATTGCATTCTATCTGTAATAATATCAGGAAATTTTGACGCGAATTCAATAGATCGCTGTATAGGAGTAATTTTCCTTGACAAATTAAATGACCCAAAAATCTAACTTCTGTTTGGAAAAGACTCATTTTGGATTTAGAAATCACCAGACCATTTTGAATAACTATTTTCTTGAAAATGTCTAAATGCTTAATATGCATTTCTAGTGTTTTTAAATAAACTAAAATATCTTCAATATAAACTATGATGAAATCCAAATAAGGATTAAAAATATCATTCATAATTTTTTGAAACTCAGATGGAGCATTTTTTAAATCAAAGGCCATTACATTCCATTCGTATTGTCCAAATGGAAAATTAAATGCCGTTCTATAAGAATGGTCTTTAAATATTTGGATCTGC
>NW_006239399.1:382635-384059 GCF_000226075.1 Solanum tuberosum
TTCGGTATTCATCTGACAAGGACGTGATTTGGTAGGGATATTTTCCTCAGAGAAATCATCTTCATATGGAAGAGTTACAATATGCTTTTTCCGATTCCAAAAGGCACTAGGATGATCAGCACAAATATCAATGGCCATTTGTTCAGAATTGATTTTCATCTTTTCCTGTACTTTTAGTAGATTTTAAAGTATCGAATATATTCATACTAACTATCTCAAGTTGTAAATAATCAACACATCAAACCCTTTTGCAATAAATTATCAATTTCTTTCTTGCAAAATTTGACTAATTTGGTATTCATCTGGCAAGGACCTGATTTGGTAGGAATATTTTCCTCTGAGAAATCATCTTCATATGGAAGAGTCACAATATGCTTTTTCCGATTCCAAAAGGCACTAGGATGATCAGCACAAATATCAATGGCCATTTGTTCAGAAATGATTTTAATGTTTTCCTGTACTTTAGTAGATTTCAAAGTCTGAGGAATACAAACTTTATTCTGGCAAATACGAGTATTAGATAATTTATAGTTTATATAAATAATCAACATGCTTTTGTTTCATTTCAATCAAAGCAATAATATCTTGAGAAATAGGCTCAGTGATAAAATTATAACTAATAACTCAATCTTTATAAGTAGCCAAAAATCCTTTAGCATTTATATCAGTAAAAGGGTAAATTGCATTTATAAACAGAGTTCCTAGAATAATAGGGGGGTATAACTGATTTTTTACCAAAATTTAACATACCATTTATGAGCTGTAACAATTTGCATCATTCCTAAAAACATATTTTGTTTCGGATCAATATTCAAAGTGTTGGCATGAGTATTTTTTTCAGCAGTAGATTCATCAACCTTATTATTCCCTTTGCTATTAGCAGACTCAATTTGAGTAAAACGGTGATCACAAATAATATGATTTTGTTTAATCATCAGCGCCACTATCAATCATAGCAATGTTAGTTATAGAAAAAGTATTATCAATTAATATAGTACATTTAACATACCATTTATGAGCTGTAACAATTTGCATCATTCGTAAAAGCAAATTTTGTTTCGAATCAATATTCAAAGTGTTGGCTAGAGTATTTTCTTCAGCAGTAGATTCATCAACTTTATTTTTTCCTTTGCTATTAGCAGACTCAATTTGAGTAAGACGGTGATCACAAATAATATGATTTTGTTTAAGAAATTTAATTTCTTCCTTCAAATGTTCAATTTCTCCTTTGAAATCATCAAAAGAGCAGCAGCCAATTGAATGATCTTTTCACGAAGAGTATTATAGGTAACTTCTTTTAGAAGTTCTATCACATTATCTACAGTGATAGTGAACATTTTCATGTCTTCGAACTGAGATTGCATCTTATAGAACTTATCATGTTCGCAATGACAAATATCACCATGACATTTGCAAGTATCATT
>NW_006239399.1:384084-387488 GCF_000226075.1 Solanum tuberosum
TTTTTATCATTAGGAATACTAGATGAAGAGCTAGTTTTACCAGCAGCCAATTGAATGATCTTTTCACGAAGAGTATTATCAGTAACTTCCTTTAGAAGTTCTATCACATTGTCTGCAGTGATAGTGAACATATTCATGTCTTCGAATTGAGATTGCAGCTTGTAGAATTCATCATGTTCATAGTGACAACTATCACCATGATATTTGCAAGCATCATTTGAATCTTGTTGCATCTTATTAGAAGATTCAGGTTGCTCATCCTCTGTGGCATAACTTGCTTCAGAATCATCATAATCTGATTCGGAACCAGAAGTATATAGAAAACTATAAATCTTCTCTTGAATATCATCATCAAGTTCTAGAGTCTTAAGCTTTTCTAGCTTACAATTTGGAGCTATATGCCCAAATTTTCCACATTTATAACACTTAATCTTATCAAGATTTCGCCTTGACCTATTCCTGGTAAATCTATGAGATTTACGATGAGCCCTACGCTCATCTCTTTCTTCTCTAGTCCTTCTTCTAAATCTCTTTTTCTTATGATGAGATCTATGAGATTCCGATCTAGAAGTTTCTCGGTTGATCATCAAGTTCTAGAGTCTTAAGCTTTTCAAGCTTACAATTTGGGGCTATATGCCCAAATTTTCCACATTTATAACACTTAATCTTACCAAGATCTCGCCTTGAACTATTCTTGGTAAATCTATAAGATTTACGATGAGCCCTACGCTCCTCTCTTTCTTCTCTAGTCCTTTTTCTAGATCTTCTTTTCTTATGATGAGATCTATGAGATTTCGATTTAGAAGTTTCTCGATTGGTACCTTTTGAAGTATCTGGTAAACCGAACTGAGTACAAAAATCTCCCATTTGAGACTTTTCTCTAAGCTTATCCATCTTAAGCTGTCTTGAGAGTTTTAACTCATTGCACAAATTTATGCCTTCTTGCGTACAAGCTCCAATAAGCTTTCTATAAGTAAAATTATTATAGTGAATGATTCCTTGCGGATCTCTAAGAGTCTTTTTTACTCTTTCTGCAAATAATAAGGAGGTAAACCATCAATAAATTTGGCTTTCCAGAATTCTAAACCATTTTCGGGAAGTTCCATTACCCGACTTAAATAAGTATCTTTATACCATCTAAACTCACCTAAATGTCTACATCTAAGATCATTTAGTAAAGATCTAATGGTTTCATATTGATTGGTAAATCTACCACTAAAATGTTCTAGTATGGTTAAGACTAAGGTATAAACAACGTCTTCTCTATTTTTGACTAAAGCAAAACCTAGGTTATCAACTCCTACGGCTGTAGCTCTAGCATTTATGGCAGCTTCCTTTGCATCAAGGGTCATATAATTATCCCACCAGCCTCTTAGTTGACCAGTAAACCTTGCAATAATCATATTGCAAATGGTCATGTCAGTGGTATTAACACTCTTGCAGATGGTAGCATACATAAGCATCCTATGAACTAAAATAGTTAACTGTCTATCAGTCAAACCATCGAGATTCCATTCATAAATCTCTCTTCCACTATAAGAGGTGTTAGTTTGATTCCAATCTCTTTCCTCTATTAAGACATCTTGAGGAGTAGGTCTGGGATAGTAGTGAGTTTGCATACTAGGTTTTCTAGCATACGTATTACCACTTTTCTTCTTTGGATAACCATGAAGTTTATTAACTTCCATTTCCACTTGTGTCTTAAAATCGAAAGTGACTTCCATTTCATCTGCAAAATCTTCAGCGAGGCTTATGGGTTTTGCGCTTGCGCCAAATTCTGAAAACTTTTTATCCAAAAGGCTTTCAAGATCATGAAGAGGTCTAAGAATAAAATCCTGAATCTCAGGAGGTCTTTGAATAGGAACATCAGGCTGTTTTGATGCACAGGTTTCAGCTTATCATCAATAAGAATAATCAAACTAGTTAGATTATCTAACTTTTTGTCAAGAGAACAAATATGTTCAGCAATAAGTTTAACATACAGACCCAAATAATTATTTTGAGAAATAAGACGATTAATTTCATTAATGCTTACTGCGGCAACCCTATTATCAATAAATTTTTGAAACGCAGTAAAAGTAATACCTGTATTATTAGGTAAAACAAACGGTACTTGAGGAGGATAAATAGAATTAATAATTTTACTTGATTCATCTTTGTAAGATCTTTCAAGAACGTTGATGAATAAAGGTAAATAAGTGGTTATAAATCATGGCACAAAGAACATAATATGATTATGCAGAGCACAGGTTTCATAAAATTCTTGAGAAATATTATTTAAATCTTTTTCACTGTAAGTGTCAAAAAACCATGTTTTAAATCGGTTCCATTTTTCATTTGAAAATTCATTCTGAATATATTTTCTCGCCAGTGATCCTGGACTAAAATCAATTTGATGTTCACTCATCATTAAGCATCATTTAGATTAAAATCCATCTCGGATGCAGAAGGAATATCCTTATCAGAAATATCAGATGATTTGTCATTAGTTTGAACAATGTTTAACCGAGGATCAATTTTGATTTTTTGTTTTTCTGTAGATATAACTGTTGATAAAGTATGCAAAGAGGCAGCGCGAATTCTAGCTGGACCATAAAAAG
Organism: Solanum tuberosum; assembly: GCF_000226075.1. NCBI lineage: Eukaryota > Viridiplantae > Streptophyta > Magnoliopsida > Solanales > Solanaceae > Solanum > Solanum tuberosum. The sequence continues at coordinate 386,685 of NW_006239399.1, forward strand.
GTTCTTTCGGAGAAATATGTTGAATAGCCAATCTTCTATCAGAAGCAAATGAATGTCTATTATAAGGAACACTTTTATCATCAAAATGCATACAAATTTTTAGTCCAGGATCACTGGACTCTGATACCAACGATACAAGATCACTGACCTGGCGGTAGTCCGCCAAGTCATGGAAGAGTTACAATATGTTTTTTTCGATTCCAAAATGCACTAGGATGATCAACACAAATATCAATGGCCATTTTTTCAGAAATGAGTTTAATCTTTTCCTGTACTTTAGCAGATTTTAAAGTATCGAATATATTCATACTAAATATCTCAAGTTGTAAATAATCAACATGCTTTTGTTTCATTTCAATTAGAGCATTAATATCTCTAGAAATAGGCTCGGTGATAAAAGTATAACTAATATCTTGATTTTTATAAGTAGCAGTGTAACAATTTGCATCATTCCTAAAAACATATTTTGTTTCGGATCAATATTCAAAGTGTTGGCAAGAGTATTTTCTTCAGCAGTAGATTCATCAACCTTATTTTTTCCTTTGCTATTAGCAGACTCAATCTGAGTAAGACGGTGATCACAAATAATATGATTTTGTTTAAGAAATTTAATTTCTTACTTCAAATGCTCAATTTCTCCTTTTAAATCATGAAAAGAGGTTTGTTTTCTCAAAATATTTAGTAGGTACTAGACCTTCTTGAATGCAGCTTACATCAGCGCCACTATCAATCATGGCTATGTTAGTTATAGAAAAAGCATTATCAATTAATATATTACATTTAACATACCATTTATGAGCTGTT
>NW_006239399.1:387911-392575 GCF_000226075.1 Solanum tuberosum
AATTGAATGATCTTTTCACGAAGAGTATTATCAGTAACTTCTTTTAGAAGTTCTATCACATTGTATGCAGTGATCGTGAACATATTCATGTCTTCGAATTGAGATTGCAACTTGTAGAATTCATCATGTTCACAGTGACAAGTATCACCATGACATTTGCAAGCATCATTCGAATCTTGTTGAACCTTACTAGAAGACTCAGGTTGATTATCCTCTGTTGTATAACTTGCTTCAGAATCATCATAATCTGATTCGGAACAAGAAGTATATAAAAAGCTATAAATCTTTTCTTGAATATCTTCATCAAGTTCTAGAGTCTTAAGCTTTTCAAGCTTACAATTTGGAGCTATATGCCCAAATTTTCCACATTTGTAACATTTGATCTTATCAAGATCTCACTTAGACCTATTCTTGGTATATCTATTAGATATACGATGAGCCCTACACTCTTCTCTTTCTTCTCTAGTCCTTCTTCTAGAGTAACATTCTATATTTTCTTGCCAGTGATCCTGGACTAAAATCAATTTGATGTTCACTCATCATTAAGCATCATTAAGATTAAAATCCATCTCGGATATAGAAGGAATATCCTTATCAGAAATATCAGAAGATTTATCATTAGTTTGAACAATGTTTAACCGAGGATCAATTTAATTTTCTTTTTTCTGCAGATATGAATATTGATAAAGTATGCAAAGAAGCAGCGCGATTCCTATCTGGACCATAAAAAGGTTCTATCGAGGAAATATGTTGAATAGCCAGTCTTCTATTAGTAGCAAAAGAATGTCTATTATAAAGAACACTTTTTTCATCAAACTGCATACAAATTTTTCCATCGGAGTTTTGACTAATATGAGAATACTCAGAATTGGTGACTGCATCTGTCAGTTGTTCAGAGGGTATAACAGAATCTAGAATCCAAGTAGTAGGAAAATTAATTTTTTCCCATTTTTATAGGTCTTCTAGTAGTGACCTTAGATCTGGTGAACGAAATTAGTTTCTACGAAAATAGTTTGATCAGATGTATCATATAATTTACATCTAGGATTTAAAGTAGCAAGTAATTTATAATAAATTCTATAAGACAAACAAATTAATTCAGATACAGGTGCATAGTTATAACCATGCATTTTAACATTCAAAGTTAAATCATCTAATATATTAGAATTAGTCAAAGATAACTGCAAATTGGGCTGAGCATTAAAATAGACTGGACCATAGGCAACCGTAGATTCTATCGAACCCATCAGAGATAGACGAAAATTTAAATTTCTCGCATCTCGTAGAGCAGCTAAGAAAGTCTCAGGTAACCCTTTAAGAGTTAAAGGTTTAAAAGCAATTTGAACCTTGCCAATATGCAAAAACTTATATTGAGATCTATACAAATCAATATCTCGCTTATTTAATAAATGAATAGTTTGTTCTGACGAGTTTAACGCCAAAGATTGTTCAGTTGTTTTAATCAACTGGTTATTTGAGATTTTATCAAACCAATCATAATCATAAATAGTTTTTATAGTTACTTTCGGAATAGTCCAATTGTTTAACAAATCAAGGTTTTGAGGTATATCTACCTCTTCTAATCGAGTACTTTTAATATCTCCTTCTTCCATAAAAGAGAGAATATATCTATGCCAAAATATTTCACTTTAATCATATATACCTCATGAAAGTTCCTAGGCTCTGATACCAAAATACATGATCACTAACCTGGCGGTAGTCCGCCCAGTCATGGATCAAGCAAGTCAATATCCTTAGAGGTAGTCCAACTACATAAGAATCGAAATACACAAGAATTTTAACATAGTTTCTCAAACTGCATGGTTTAATTATAATAATAATAATAATAATAATAATAACAACAACAACAATAATAACAATAATAATAATAATAATAATAACAATAATAACATGATCTCAGAAGACGGACGGTAGTCCGCGTGGTCATCTTCAATCTATGTTGTCAACATCTGAATTCAAGGAGTAATGTAAAGATTCAAATACGTATTGTTAGTGAGCCCATGTGTCTAGCAGTTCTAACCGGGTATAAGGCACCCTTTTAACTCCTTATCGGGCTGAGACCACAGCTGGCTAGACGGAGTAACTAATACAAAGCCACTAACTTGTTGTATTGAATCTGACTGTATCACCATCTCAGAACCAAGTCAAGAAACTATATTTAAATTTATTCATATTTAGATAAAGTCTATATCTTCCATGGTATATATAAGAGTGAAGTTAGTTATTCGATATAGATATAATTCTTTAGCCGGACATAGTCACGACTCAGATCGGAGAATAAGATAAAGTAAATGAAAGGAAGAATTTAAAGTACCTTGAAGCCAACACAAGAGGTTATAGAAAAACAACACACTTTATTCACAACTCAGGTAGTCTCTGGCAAACTCACAGATTACAAGAGAGAGTTCTTTACAAGAGAGAAAACAAAAGGAAGAGAGGGTTTTTGAACCTGCCTCTCAATAACAAAAACTAAACTTATTTATAGCAGAAAAAGGAATCTAGGAATAGTAAAAATTAAAAATGGGTCCCTTATTAATGGATCCCAAAAACAGTATATCTACTGTTACTCAACAGTGTTTCTACTGTTGATAGTGACTCAAAGTACCTCAAAGATAACCCTATCTTATCTTTAGATCTTGTCCTTCCTTTTAAATTCTCTAAGGAAATCTTCCGCTTTGGACAACATATCTTCTGACATGGTTTTCTCCAATTCACAGTGCTGGGCCTCTTGAGTATCATCTGCGCTATCATCACTTGTTTCACTTCTCATTGAGGTGCTTGATTTTTCATAGTGAGTGATATTGAGGAGTAAATTCCTCCTGACTTCGTCCAAATACTCTTTTATCATTTCTTCTTTATTTCCATCTTGAATGGAAATTCTCCTGGCAATATGTTTGACGGAGTTGTCAGCAACTATTCCTTTGTGTGGAGTAGCACCATAATCTTGAATATTTTGAGAAATATAGTCCAACAATTCTTGGCCATATAATGATTTAGTTGTGGAATCCTTTTTCATTAATTTATCCCAAAAATTATTATAATAAGTTTGATATAAACACGGAATTTGTTCTTCAGTAAAACCTACTTCTGGGGACCATTTATGGATCCATGAATCGAGAATTCTATGAAGAAATAGATTTGTTCAATTTGTTCCATATAACAAATATGATCTGAGTGGTATAAATCATTAAGGTCTGGTGAAACCTTAACCCAGTCTTTGTATAATTTTAAAGATGGATCAGGTAAAATCTTTACCGTCGGACCATGGTATGACCACCAGTTCAAGAACCAATTAGGGATTGGATCAGCAAATATCTTTGCACAAACCTTAGTGAACCAAGTATGTTTATGCCTCTCATTGTTATAATAAAGGACTTTACTGAAAGCATTAATATAATCCCAATAAGTGAAGCTAGTAGGGACTTTGTTGAGGCAGATCTGCCTTCTTTCATCGAGGATATACCCCAATCTTCGATCGATATAATATGCTTTATGATCATTTTTGAGAAGTTATAAACGTTCTCGCTGGTGTTATAACCTGAGAAGTACTGAAATTCAACACTACCTGTATTCATCAAAATAGTTTCGTAATACAAATGAGTTTTCCATGACTCACCCGGAAAGTATAATCCGTTAAGTAAATATCGCTGGAATATCTTCCAGGGTTCTTCTTTCCTCTGAATCTTAGAGTTTTCAAGAAGAAATATCATTTCTTTCTTTGCTACCTTTTCATATGATCTGATATCATCAATATCATCTTTAGCAATAGAGGCAAAGGTATCACCTTGCTTTTGTGACAAATATGCCCGTAGCTCCGCGTACAATGGGCTGTTTTCTGGAATATCTTCCAGTCTGATGGATGATGATGCCAGCGGTATTTTTTAGCGTTCTTCGATACGAGGCATGGGGTAACGATTCTTCACTGTCACCTTGTTCAGCTGCCTGTAGTCAATGCACATCCTCATAGTCCCATCTTTCTTCTTCACAAACAGAACAGGAGCACCCCAAGGCGACACACTCGGATGGATGAACCCTGTCACGACCCGAGCCTACACCCTGGATATGGTTGGCACTCGAAGACCATTGCTGGTCCCCAAGTGAACCCTCATCCTGGCTGACTATAAGCGAAAAACTGATTCAAGCATACAAAGCTTAAAAACTGAAATAAAGTTCATAAAACTTAAATACAAACTTTAAATCCAAAGAAAACTCTTAATAATATAATATAATTAACTCGCCCCAAAATGGGAAACTTAAGTCTTTAAAACATTTAATAAAATAAATAAATAATACAGATTTCTCAACTTTACTGACTATCTATGAAGCCTCTAAATGATAATGATGGAAGTCGGGACAAGACCTACGACCTCCTAACAACTGAAAGTAAATGAAATCCTCCGGAAACAAGGAGGCTCACCATAGCTAACTCGAACTCTCGGATGTATCAACGAATCTCCTGTTGATGATCCTCAACACCTGTGTCTGCATCATTAAAAGATGCAGGCCAAATGGCTCAGTATGTACGAGCATGTAAGGGGAATTCTAAAGCATAACATAAGCTTGAAAAGAATCTGAAAGAAATTGAAGAACTTACTTGGCTCAACTCAACTCAACATAACTAAACTCATTTCAATATAAAGAAA
>NW_006239399.1:393329-411906 GCF_000226075.1 Solanum tuberosum
GGGTTCATGCGGAATTATGAGCATGAACGACTCAACTTAAGGAGTCAAAGATACTTCTCTTCTCAAGACTGCTCAACTTATAGGATTCATGCGGAATTATGGGCATAAACAATTCAACTCAAAGAATTTATGGTAACATGTAATAGTCCAATGCTTAGAAATATAATCTCAAAGGGGATTAGGAACTCAATATTCAAGACTTAGAACTTGAAGATACTACTCCTCTCAAAAATACTCAACTTCTGGAGTTCATGCGGAATTTATGGGCATGAACGACTTGACTCGTAGGTCTACATAACATTATGAAACTCATGTATGTGACTCTTCTCATTCTCTGACTTACTTCCTCAAAACTTAGTTCAAATCGATAGTTGATCTCAAAGGATTCACAATTGAACTCAAAGGCTTCCTTGGACTCTACTCTTAACTCTCTCTTGAATTTGAATTATGAATTCAAGAGTTATGATTCATGATATGAAGGATCTCAATAAAAATATAGCTATTCGATAATTAGGAATATAAATTTTACAAGAAACGTGAATTCAAGAACTCAAAATCAACTTATCTCAAGAATACTCAAATCTAGGGAAAGTATCCTAGATTACTCTTTTACTGATCTGAAAGTAGATGTAGGGCGTGAGAACGAACTAGTCAAACACTATGATAGCCTTACATACCTAGAAGAATAAGATTCTAAAAGAATCTTGCAGAATCTTTAAGAATCTTGAAGAATCTTGAAGAAGAACTTGACTAGAAACCTTGAAACCCTAGCTTGAAGGTAAACAATGAAGAAAACCTTTGTTGAGATTCTTGAATTAGTTTCTTGAAATCTCTGTGGCCAAGAATTATGATTTTCATTAGTGAAGATGAAAATCTGATTGTTTTGAGCCTTTTATTAGTCAAAAAATTCGTTTATGGTTTTCTTGGAGTTAAAAAGACAAAAACAACTCTTTTTAATATTTTCCCGTTGGCTAATTCGTAACGGCACTGTATAGGTTACTAAAATAGTCATAACATTTTACTCAGAAATTGGATTGACGCGAAATTGGTGGTGTTGGAACGTAAATTCAAATACCTTTAATTGGATAGGTTATGGCTCATGTAACTCTTTATATTCTAAGAGACATGGTCGTTTGAAGTTGACCCAAGTAGAATCTTACATCAAAACTTAATGAAACTTCAAGAACACTTATGAAGAGCTCATCAAGAACTCTACTCTTTAAATTTCAAGAACGAAATTACGCTGAATAAATCATGATTGGTGTGTGGGTGAAAGAACCCAACACTATGGAAGCTTACATACCTCTTAGGGATTAACCCATGGCGAAAATCCGTTACAACATGCAAGAATCTCGACGAACGCTTGATCCTCTCCTCTTTTCTCCTCTTTTCTCTTCTTGAACTCTCAACTAAAACCCTAGGCGTATATTAGGATTATAAAACTGAACCTAATCAGATTAGACCTCTAAAATATTACTAAAAACGAATCAAATCTGATTGGGTAAGGAAAAGACCAAAATACCCCTTACTATTTCCGGCTAACTTCCTTAACTGGGTCAGCCTAACTTCAAAAGGTCATATCTCACTCATCCAAACTCAAAACTTAGCAAACTCGGCGGCGTTGGAAATATAATTCAAATATCTTCCCTACGGTATATGGTATTACACCTAAATCATCCTGAGCTATGAGTTATGGTCGTTTAAAGTCGACCCAAAACTCATACTTAGCTTAACTTGCAAAATTTCAGATTTTGCCATTTCCAATTTAATTCTTTTTGGAACTCAAGGTGCTACATCTAATGACCTTAACACTTAAGAAATTTTTAATTCATTGCAAAAATCTCACTAACTACGAAGAAAGGTTCGAGTCTTAGCTCAATTTTTTTTTGGGGTGTTACAAACCCCTTACCTAAGAGGTCCTATAATTGAACATTGAGCTCCCTGAGCTCTGCAGGAGCCATCCGGTAAGGCGAAATTGAAATAGGAAAGGTGTCGGGCTCCAAATCTATGGCAAAATCAATGTCACGCTCTGGGGGTAAGCCAGGTAGGTCTGTAGGGAACACATCTGCAAACTCTCTAACTACAGGAACTGAGTCAACTGAAGGGCCCTCCCTACTCATATCTCGCACATAGGCCAAATAAGCTAAACACCCAGAAGCAACCAACCGTCTAGACCGCATAAAAGAGATGATCCCCGTCGGTGTGTGACTATAAGCACCCTGCCACAACACTGGGGGAATGCCAGACATGGATAAAGTAACGGTCTTGGCGTGGCAATTCAAGACCGCATGGTAGGGGGATAACCAGTCCTTGCCCAGAATCACATCAAAATCAACCATATCTAGCAGAATAAGATCAACTCTAGTATCATAACCCTGGATAGTCATTAAGCAAGATCGCAATACCTGATCCAGTACTAAGGACTCACCCACCGGGGTCGAAACATGAATTAGCTCTGCCAAAGACTCAGACCTCATACCCAATCGGGGAACAAAATAAATAGATACATACGAGAATGTGGACCCGAGATCAAATATTACAGTAGCAGGCTGATGGCATAATAAAAGCATACCTGCAATGACATCGTCAGATGCCTCAGCTGCCGTCCTTGCGAGGCTGCATAAAAATGGCCCTAAGCACCTCTGCCCGATGCATATGATTTACTACCTAACCTGCCTCCCTGAGCTCCACCTCTGGTACCCTGTTGGATGTCCCGACGATCCTGGTCTTGACCACTACCTCTAGCTAGAGGGGGCACTGCTGAAACTGGTCTAGGTTCAAGGGGAGCTGGTACAATCGCCCCTCGCCCTAGCCGGGGGCACTCTCTGGACCAATGGGCAAGCACACTGTAATCAAAACACCTCGAAGCTGAATGCCCTGAAGTAACCCGACCGCGGTAGGAAGGGAGGGAATCTGATCCCCTCGAACTCTGGCCCGTACTAGGACCACCATGCTGATGCTGGCCTTCCTCAGAAGCAGGTAATGCTGCCTGAACAAGCCGACTGGACTGATCTTGCTGAAACCTCTGGCGGGGCCTATCATAGGAGTCTCTCCCTCTAGTTTGGGACCCATTGTAGCTGCCCTGGTATCGTGCCCTCTTATCGCTGCCCCCTTAGGCCTCGCGATGAATATGCTCCATGGATCGGGCATGATCGACCACATCAAGAAATGAACGGCCGGCTGAAACCAAATGCTCTGTGTCGACCCTCAGACTGTACCGCAACCCACGTACAAAACAACGAACTCTCTCCTCCTCCGTGGGCAGGATCATGGTAGCATGTCGAGACAACTCATGGAACCTCATCTCGTATTCTGAGACGGTCATAAGGCCCTGCTCCAATCTGGAGAACTGATCACGAAGCCTATCCCTGATGCTCCGTGGCATGAACCGGACCAAGAAAGCCTCTAAGGACTCACTCCAAGATATAGGAGGCGATCCAACTAGCCTGGACTCTCGATACGTGCGCCACCACTGCCTAGCTGGCCCACGGAACTGATGAGCGATAAAGTCGGCTCCTCTCGACTCCAAGAGGCCTAATGACTGTAGATGCTCCTGGCAAATGAGCTGGAACTCGTGGGTGTCCTCCCCAATCGCCCTTGAGAATATCGGTGGTGCTAACCTCTGGAATACCCTGAGCATCTTCTACTCGCGCAGTGGCATCTCCTTGTCCTTTAAGTCATGCAGGGCGGCCACATGAATTGGTGGCCGCTGGACCTCTGGTAGCGCTGCGGCAGGCTGACCCTGCGGCGCTGGAGCTGGTGCTGGAACTGGTGCTGGTGCCTGACGCATCTCCCCAATAGCTGCTAATATCTGAGTCAGCAAGGCATGAAGATCAGGAGATGCAGCTGGTGCGGGTAGTGGCTGGGCTGATCCCGGCCCCACTGGCTGTGGAGGTACATATGCTGCCTAGGACTCTTCCTCCCTATCTCAGGCCTGTGCTGCGGCCCTGCCTCGATATCGGGGTCGGCATCTACCCCAAGTTGGGGCTCTGTCTGCAGGCTCGGGTGCATCACCCCCGGCCGCACCGCCTAGCGTGCGAGCCATCCTGCGAAAGAGTTAAACAAGTGAGATTTCCAGGAACCAATAAGACACACGTTGCACGAAAGTGAAACAAAAGAGGAAATCTTCCTAAAGACAACCTGTAGCCTCCTGAAGATAAGTTACGGACGTCTCCACACCAATCCGCAAGACTCTACTAGACGTTAGCTCTGTACAAGTGAGATTGGTGAACCTGAGGCTCTGATACCAATTTGTCACGACCCGATTCCTCGAGTCATGATAGCACCTACTATAACCCACCAGTAGGTAAGCCAACCCGTAACCCGGAACAACAAGTAATGGGCCTGAGGGTAGAAACTAAACAAGAGTAGGAAAAATTTAAGATAACAACATAAACAGGCAGAAGCAAACCAAAACATATATACAAATAAAGATCCCTCCCAGAACCTAGAAGTCACTAGTACAGAGCTACTAACAAAACGAGTACAAGTCCCAAAAGTGGACCACAGAGACTGAACTGTCCCGAAAGGTAAAAGACAAGTCTATATATACAGATGGAGACGAAAATAGTACAAAACGCCGTGTGCTCACCCAGTCTCCGGATCAGACTGCTCCAAGCTCGATCAACGCTGGCTACTAGTGCCCGGACCTGCATCACGAAATAGATGCAGAGCGTAGCATGAGTACCAAAACAACAGGTACCCAGTAGGCATCATAGGCCGACTGAACTTGAAAAGTAAAGGCAATATGAAAAGAAGGAATAACACAAACCGAAGTCAAGAACTAAAATCTAACTAACAAAGGAATGCACACGAGTGTACAAAGAACTAACTAAAGTAATCTATAAGCTAACTACACCTAACTGGGCCCCCATAAGCCCAGAAGGTACACTCATGCGCAAGTTAAATAAAAACCCAAACGGACCCCCATAAGCAACGGACCCCTATAAGCCCGACGAGTACACAGAATAACTATAACTAAAGAGAATTGCATATAAGAACCCAAGAACGAAGAACATCGAACCAAAACCTCAACCCAATTAGTAGAATCTGACAGTACGGAGGCCGGACCTCGAACCGGATGCTCACCAGAAGTACCCAAGTAACCAATCACAAGTATCAAGTATCTGAGGCCGGAACTCTAACCGGATTCTCTGTATAGGTATCTGGGCAATAGAGGCCGGAACTCTAACCAGATGCTCTATATAAGTATTTGGGTAATAGAGGCCGGAACTCTAACCGGATGCTCTAAATAAGTATCTGGTCAATAGAGGCCGGACCTTAAACCGGATCCTCCATAAATGTGCCAATGTAGCTGCTGAAAGAGTTCTAATAGATCCACGTTCAAAAATATCCGTGGAACGCCGTTCATACTTAGCCAATCAATGTAAGTCCTTGGAACCGAATCAAAAATCAAATTCAAATCGCGAAGCAGAATTAGTGTCGCCGACGTAACTCATGAAGCCGTAACATCGGGGAAAAAAAAGGATAACTATAGTCGGAGCAAGCGTACGCCTAGCTAAGGCCCAAACTATCAGACTCAAGTCTACTACACCAGTCTACGGGGATCTAAGTCGGCCGAGCGACGTCGGGGAAAAACTAAGGCTTATCGGATCCGAATCATGTATTTCTAAGGCAAGCCCTAGTCAAACCTAAACTAAGGCCCAACATGCTTCAAATAAACAATAATCAAGCATACAAGCACTCCACATAGCAAGGAGGGTCAATTAATAACACAAAACATGCTCATAGTTACCCAATAATTTTCGAAAGAGGCCGAAACATGATTTCTAAACACCTATGCATAATTCAATCACTACCAACCCCTAAACTAAGGCCCAACATGCTTCAAATAAACAATAATCAAGCATACAAGCACTCCACATAGCAAGGAGGGTCAATTAATAACACAAAACATGCTCATAGTTACCCAATAATTTTCGAAAGAGGCCGAAACATGATTTCTAAACACCTATGCATAATTCAATCACTACCAACCCAAATCCCAAATAATCAACATGCATTCACACTCTCAAGTTCAATCTAAGAGAGGGAAACCATAGCCTACCTGTAGGCCGATCACACGCGCTCCAAAATCATTTCTCCGGAGCTTTCCCTATCCGAACGGCCTCGAAACGCTGCCCCGCTAACAAAAATAGAGTCACAACGTATTACGGTCGTTTACACACCAAAATCACAACAAATAGAGACAGGTCAATTTTGGAGTCAAAATGGGAATCGTGGGACACGCACCGAACTGTCTGAATTTGACTCCGTCAAGACACCCTACACAGTACCCCAAACTTGTGTTCCAAAATGGAACACAATTCGGGGATCAAAACGCAGCAAAAACCAACAAGCAAGAAAATCACACTTTAATCAACAAAAAAAAAAAAACAGCAGTCTAAACTTGAAATTTACAAGAATCTAATGGTGCCCAGCACTCCTTGAACACTCTACGACGAAGCTACGACAATTCTCAACATGTGGGACTTCGAATCACCCAAAATCGAGCTAAAATGAGTGAGATATGACCAAAACAGGAATGCCAAAAACAAAAGCTCGAAAAAGGGTACTGCAGTCAGGTTATCGCGAAATTTACCTCGAACTACTCTCACCCGACAACTTTCGAACACTCTACAGCGAAGCCACCAAAAATACGAAGCTCCCGCACTTTGAATCGCCTAATTCAGATGAAAGATGAGAGAGTTATGAGGGTTTGAAGTTTGGAAACAATGTTGCTGATTTTCTGCATTTATAGCAGATTTTCTGCAATAATTTCCAAAACTAAAAAAAAACTCCGACAGGGTGCCCCGATCTCGTTCGGAACCCCGTGCACGCAAACGAAATATGCAACCATACCAAATTCGATATTTCGGACTCAATGGCACAATCAAAATTTTCATACGAGGTCATCTTGACAAAAAGTGGGTCCAAACCCAAATGTCATTTTAAGTCAAAAACCACAAAAGAGCTCAGAAAAAATATCAAAAACCTCGAGACACAAAAGAAAGGTCAAACTAGACCAAACTTGACATTCCGGAGCAAACCGCACTGACGAAATTCTCATCCGAGCGCGTTTACTCAGAATGTTAACCAAAGTCAAACTTAGGCTTAAACTTAAAGTTAAAATGCCTAATCGCACCGACACACACTGAAAATCTCGGGAGTCATGTCGACCATGCTACTAGCCTAAAATGACCCTTCCGGAGCTGATGGAATCGTCAAAATTGGATACCGATGTCATCTTCTTGAACTTTTAATCGAAAATGATCGTTCAAGGTTCATAACCTCCAAAACACAAAAACTCGCACCAAAACCAAACGAACGACCAGGTGACCGAACTGTCAGTCCCAGCAAGTCATAAATGACTTGGGGTCGCTACAGGAACACTCTAAACCATACACAGAAGTCAAGACACAGAAATGACTAGGAGGGTCATTACAATGTATTTCTTCAGAAATATATTTGAGTTCTTTTTACAAGCCTATCGAAAAATCCATATTTTCGTCAATCTTGTATGTGATCTCATAACAATGTGCATCTAGAAACTTCATCCTAAAATTATTTAAGCCTAATCACCAAAATTCAAGCTAACGTATCTGTAGGTTTTTTCAAAAATTATTCTTATCCTTAAAGATATGATTTTTTTTAAAATTTGGTATATACCAATTCATAAGTTCATAATCACATTTTTACTATAAATGCCCAGTTATATGCGATCTCCAAACAATGTACATTTTGATAACTTTATCCTAAAATTAATTACTTGTCATTACCAAAATTCCAGTTGACTATATGTATACATTTTTCAAAAGTCATTGATCTTATCCTAAAAGATATCAGTATTTCAGAATATGGTATGCCAATTAATAAGTCCACAAATACATTTTACTATAAATACTCAGTGCAATCTCTTTCATAACTCCCACCAAGAAAAATCTATTATTTTACATAGTTTATTACATCTCAAGCAAGGTTTCTACTTATTAACTTTATATTTATAAGATTTTTAATGTATGAGTGTATGCATGAGTGGTTTTCATGAGATTATTTACTATTTTAAACTAATTATTGTTATGATTTTATTTTATGTGTAACTCAAATGAATACTTTCATCAACAAGAACAACAAGTTGAACATGAAGAAAGTGGTGTTCATAGTGGGAGCAACAGGAACGGGAAAATCTCGTCTCTCTGTTGACCTTGCCACCCATTTTTCGAGGAGAAATAATCATCTCGGACAAAATGCAAGTCTATAAGGGACTTGATATCGTGACCAACAAGATCACACACGCTGAGAAACAAGGTGTACGACACTATTTGCTAGGTATACATATTCGAAAAAGACAGTTTTATGTGATTAGTTTATTTTAATGTGAATATTAATTGACAGTTATTTTGTTACACAATTGTTTAGGTGAAATTGAGCCAGATTCTGACTTCACGGCAGAAGATTTCAGTCTGATGTCCATTGTCTACATAGAAAATATTTTGAAGACTTAATGTGTTCCAATTATTGTTGGATGGTCAAATTCGTGTGTTGAAAAACTTGTGGAAGACCCTGTATTCATGTTCAAATATAAGTATGACAGTTGCTTTATTTGGATTGATGTAGAGCAATCAGTCTTTAACCGTAGAGTTGACACGAGGGTTGATGAAATGGTCAGTGCAGGTAGTTTTTGCATTTATTTATATATGAATCAAAATATAATAATGACTCTAACTAAAACTCTTCTGATATAGTTTTCTTAATAACAATTTTGATTTTGAAATTTATGCTTAACTAAATAAAAGTACTCTTAAATTTATGTTGCATGGAGGGTTTGTGGTTGAGGTGCGGCAAATTTTCATTCCATATGCAGATTACACCAACGGAATCTGATGGACCATTGGTGTCCCTGAAATGGCCAGCTATTTAAGAGAAGAAAAAAATATAGACGGAGATGATGAATCAAAGAAAATGATTATTCAAGCTTCAATTTCAAGTATCAAGCGTAATACTCGTGTATTTATTTGTAACAGCCTTGATAAGATTCAACAATTAATAAATGAGAAAATGTGGTCGGTGCATCAAATTACTGCAATTGATATTTTCAAAGAAGATAGAAAAGAAGTTGTTGACGAAGCATGGAGGAATAACTGTTTTGCAACCATGCCTAGGTATTGTGAAAAAGATTTCTCAAAAAATGATGATTAAAATATTATTATTGAGTGTACATAAACTATCATTATCTCTATCTTGTGTTATTTTGTCTCTTGGTCAACTTTAATTTTTGACCTATTTTGTACAGTTTTGTATCGAACTACAGATACATATACTATTCTGGCCTGTAAAAACATCGTTATTTATAGAGAAAATATTTAAGGTTCATAAAAATATTTATTTTAAGGTCCGATCCAAGTGCATGCCCCAAGTCCAAATCCAAGTCTTTGATATTTAATATATATTAATATAAATAAATACTTACACAATTACATGAGATCATTTTTAATGTCAAGGTAATAGAGTGAAAAAATAACTGACTATATATGTTTGGGAAGATTTTAACATTAAAGAATTTGAAAGACTAAAATTCTTAACTCCAAATTTAAAATTGTTACATAGACAAAGAAGAGAGAATAATAAATTTGCAATCAATCGGTAAGGATCATTTAAGGAAATATATTCTACCTAATTCAATCACGATGATGGAAGCTTCGTTCAATAAAACATTTATCTATTATTACATGCTGCACAAGTTAATATAAATAATTGTAATTGAAATAGTTATTGATAATTATTCCTTCCCTTCTAATTGAATTACACTTAGCACTTATGACGTGTTGTTAAATAGTGTATGAATTGACGCATTATCACTTGAATGTATTCCTTTAGAAATATTATTGAGTTCCTTTTACAAGCCTTTTGAAATCCATATTTTCGTCAATCTTGTATCTGATCTCATAACAATGTGCATCTAGAAACTTCATCCTAAAATTATTTAAGCCTAATCACTCTAATTCAAGCTGACATATATATCGGTTTTTTTTCAAGAATTATTCTTATCCTAAAAGATATGATTTATTTTTAAATTTGGTATATACCAATTCATAAGTTCATAATCACATTTTTACTATAAATGCCTAGTTATATGCGATCTCCAAACAATGTACATTTGATAACTTTATCAAAAAATTATTTACTTGTCATTACCAAAATTCCAGTTGACATATGTATACATTTTTTGAAAGTCATTGATCTTATCCTAAAATATATCAGTATTTCTAAATATGGTATGCCAATTAATAAGTCCACAAATACATTTTACTATAAATGCTCAGTGCAATCTCTTTCATAAACCCCCATCAAGAAAAATCTATTCTTTTACATAGTTTATTACATCTCAAGCAAGGTTTCTACTTAATAAATTTATATTTATAAGATTTTTAATGTATGAGTGTATGCATGAATGTTTTTCGTGAGATTATTTAATATTTTTAACTAATTATTTTTATGATTTTATTTTATGTGTAGCTAAAATGAATACTTTCATCAACGACAACAATAAGTTGAACAAGAATAAAGTGGTGTTCAGAATGGGAGCAACAGGAACGGGAAAATCTCGTCTCTATGTTGACCTTGCCACCCATTTTCGAGGAGAAATAATCAACTCGGATAAAATGCAATTCTATAAGGGACTTGGTATCGTGACCAACAAGATCACACACGCTGAGAAACAAGGTGTACGACACTATTTGCTAGGTATACATATTCGAAAAAGACATTTTTTGTGATTAGTTTATTTTAATGTGAATATTAATTGACAGTTATTTTGTTTAACAATTTTTTAGATGAAATTGAGCCAGATTCCGACTTCACGGCCGAAGATTTCTCTCTGAAGTCCATTGTCTACATAAAAAATATTTTGAAGACTCAATGTGTTCCAATTATTGTTGGAGGGTCAAATTCGTATATTGAATAACTTGCGGAAGACCTTGTGTTCATGTTCAAATATAAGTATGACAGTTGCTTTATTTGGATTGATGTAGAGTAATCTGTCTTTAACCGTAGAGTTGACACGAGGGTTGATGAAATGGTGAATGCAGGTAGTTTTTGTAGGTATTTTATATATGAATCACAATATAATAATGACTCTAACTAAAACTTTTCTTATATAGTTTTCTTAATAACACTTTTAGTTTTCAAATATATGTTCAACTAAATAAAACTATTCTTAAATTTATGTTGTATGCAGGGCTGGTGGATGAGGTGCGGCAAATTTTCATGCCAGATGCAGATTACACCAAAGGAATCCGACAATCCATTGGTGTCGCTGAAATGGCCAGCTATTTAAGAGAAGAAAAAAATATAGACGGAGATGATGAATCAAAGAAGATGATTCTTCAAGCTTCAATTTCAAGTATCAAGTGCAATACTCGTATATTAACTTGTAACCAACTTGACAAGGTTCAACGATTAATAAATGAGAAAATGTGGTCGGTGCATCATATTATTTCTACTGAAGTTTTCAAAAAAGATAGAAAAGAAGTTGTTGACGAAGCATGGAGGAATACTGTTTTGCAACCATGCCTAGATATTGTGAAAAGATTTCTCAAAAATGATGATTAAAATATTATTATTGAGTGTACATAAACTATCATTATATCTATCTTTGTAGTTTATTTTGTCTCTTGGTCACTTTAATTTTTGACCTATTTTGTACAGTTTGTATCAAACTACATATATATATACTGGACCTATTTTGTACAGTTTGTATCGAACTACAGATATATATATATATATACTATTCTTGTCTGTAAAATCATTGTTATTTATAGAGTAAATATTTAATCTTTATAAAAATATTTATTTTAAGGTCCGATCCAAGCTCAAGCGCCTAGTCTTTGATATTTAATATATATTAATATAAATACCTACTTACCCAATTACATGAGATCATTCTTAATGTCAATGTAATAGAGTGAAAAAATAAATGGTAATAAAAGTTTGGAAAGATTCTAACCTTAAAGAATTTCCAAGAATAAAATTCTTAACTCTAAATTTAAAATTGTTACATAGGCAAAGAAGAGAAAATAATAAGTTTGCAATCTATCGGTAAGGATCATTTAAGGAAATATATTCTACCTAATTCAATCACGATGAAGGAAGCTTCATTCAATAATAAGTTTGTACAGGTTGTATCGAACTACAGATACATATACTATTCTTGCCTGTAAAAACATTGTTATTTATAGAGAAAATATTTAAGCTTTATAAAAATATTTATTTTAAGGTCCAATGGAAGCGCATGCCCCAAGTCCAAGTCCAAGTCTTTGATATTTAATATATATTAATATAAATACATACTTACACAATTACATGAGATCATTCGTAATGTCAAGGTTGTAGAGTGAAAAAATAAATGACTATATATGTTTGGGAAGATTCTAACCTTAAAGAATTTGAAAGACTAAAATTCTTAACTCCAAATTTGAAATTGTTACATACACAAAGAAGAGAAAATAATAAATTTGCAATCTATCGGTATGGATCATTTAAGGAAATCTATTCTACCTAATTCAATAACGATGAAGGAAGCTACATTCAATAAAACATTTGTCTATTATAACATACTGCACAAGTAAATATAAATAATTGTAATTGAAATAGTTATTGATAATTGTTCCTTCCCTTCTAATTGAATTAGACTTAGCATTTATGACGTGTTATTAAATAGCGTATGAATTGACGCATTATCACTTCAATGTATTCCTTGAGAAATATTATTGAGTTCTTTTTAAAAGCCTTTTGAAATCTATATTTTCGTCAATCTTGTATGTGATCTCATAACAATGTGCATCTAGAAACTACATCCTAAAATTATTTAAGCCTAATCACCAAAATTCAAGCTGACATATATGCATGTTTTTTTCAAGAATTAGTCTTATCCTAAAAGATTTCATTTTAAAATTTTTTTGGTATATACCAATTCATAAGTTCATAATCACATTTTTACTGTAAATGCCCAGTTATATGCGATCTCCAAACAATGTACAGTTGATAACTTTATCCTAAAATTAGTTACTTGTCATTAACAAAATTTCAGTTGACATATGTATAGATCTTTCAAAAGTCATTGATCTTCTCCTGAAAGATATCAGTATTTCTGAATATGGTATGCTAATTAATATGTCCACAAATACATTTTACTGTAAATGCTAAGTTCAATATCTTCCATAACCCCCATCAAGAAAAAATCTATACCTTTACATAGTTTATTATATCTCAAGCAAGGTTTCTACTTATTAACTATATATTTATAAGATATTTGATGTATTAGTGTATTCATGAGATAATTTTCTATTTTAAACTAATTATTGTTATGATTTTATTTTATGTGTAGCTAAAATGAATACTTTCATCAACAACAACAACAAGTTCAACATGAAGAAAGTGGTGTTCATAATGGGAGCTACACGAACAGGAAAATATCGTCTCTCTATTGACCTTACCACCCATTTTCGAGGAGATAAAATCAAACGGACAAAAAAATACAAGTCTATAAGGGACTTGATATCGTGACCAACAAGATCACACACGCTGAGAAACAAGGTGTACGACACTATTTGCTAGGTATACATATTCGAAAAAGATATTTTTTGTGATTAGTTTAATTTAATGTGAATATTAATTGACAGTTCATTTGTTTCACAATTTTTTAGGTGAAATTGAGCCAGATTCCGACATCACGAACGAAGATTTCTATCTGAAGTCCATTGTCTACATATAAAATATTTTGAAGACTTAATGTGTTCCAATTTTTGTTGGAAGGTCAAATTTGTGTATTGAAAAACTTGTGGAAGACCCTGTGTTCATGTTCAAATATAAGTATGACAGTTGCTTTACTTGGATTGATGTAGAGCAATCAGTCTTGAACCGTAGAGTTGACACGAGGGTTGATGAAATAGTCAATGCAGGTAGTTTTTGTAGTTATTTTATATATGAATCACTATATAATAATGACTCTAACTAAAACTTTTCTTATACAGTTTTGTTAATAACACTTTTCGTTTTCAAATATATGTTCAACTAAATAAAACTATTCTTAAATTTATATTGCATGCAGGGCTGGTGGATGAGGTGCGATAAATTTTCTTGCCAGATGCAGATTACACCAAAGGAATCCGACGGTCCATTGGTGTCCCTGAAATGGCCAGCTATTTAAGAGAAGAAAAAAATATAGACGGAGATGATGAATCAAAGAAGATGATTCTTCAAGCTTCAATTTCAAGTATCAAGCGCAATACTCGTATATTAATTTGTAACCAACTTGACAAGATTTAACGATTAATAAATGAGAAAATGTGGTCGGTGCATCATATTATTGCTACTGACGTTTTCTAAAAAGATAGAAAAGAAGTTGTTGACGAAGCACGGAGGAATACTGTTTTGCAACCATGCCTAGATATTGTGAAAAGATTTCTCAAAATTGATGATTAAAATATTATTATTGAGTGTACATAAACTATCATTATCTCTATCTTGTGTTATTTTGTCTCTTGGTCACTTTAATTTTTGACCTATTTTGTACAGGTTGTATCGAACTACAGATACATATACTATTCTTGCCTGTAAAAACATTGTTATTTATATAGAAAATATTTAAGTTTTATAAAATATTTATTTTAAGGTCCGATCCAAGCGCATGCCCCAAGTCCAAGTCCAAGTCTTTGATATTTAATATATATTAATATAAATACATATTTACACAATTACATGAAATCATTCTTAATGTCAAGGTAATAGAGTGAAAAAATAAATGACTATATATCTTTGGGAAGATTCTAACCTAAAAGAATTTGGAAGACTAAAATTATTAACTCCAAATTTAAAATTGTTACATAGACAAAGAAGAGAAAATAATAAAATTGCAATCTATCGGTAAGGATCATTTAAGGAAATATATTCTACCTAATTCAATCACGATGATGGAAGCTTCATTCAATAAAACATTTATCTATTATTACATGCTGCACAAGTAAATATAAATAATTGTAATTGAAATAGTTATTGATAATTGTTCCTTCCCTTCTAATTGAATTAGACTTAGCACTTATGACGCGTTGTTAATAGTGTATGATTGACGCATTATCACTTGAATGTATTCCTTCAGAAATATTATTGAGTTCTTTTTTACAAGCCTTTTGAAATCCATATTTTCGTCAATCTTGTATGTGATCTCATAACAATGTGCATCTACAAACTTCATCCTAAAATATTTAAGCCTAATCACCCAAATTCAAGTTGACGTATCTGTAAGTTTTTTCAAGAATTATTCTTATCCTAAAAGATATGATTTATTTTTAAATTTGGTATATACAAATTCATAAGTTCATAATCACATTTTTTACTATAAATGCCCAGTTTATATGCGATCTCCAAACAATGTACAATTGATAACTTTATCCTAAAATTATTTACTTGTCATTACCAAAATTCCAGTTGATAAATATATAGATTTTTCAAAAGTCATCGATCTTATCCTAAAAGATATCAGTATTGGTATGCCAATTAATAAGTCCACAAATACATTTTACTATAAATGCTCAGTGCAATCTCTTTCAAAACCCCCATAAAGAAAAATCTATTATTTTATATAGTTTATTACATCTCAAGCAAGGTTTCTACTTATTAACTTT
Source organism: Solanum tuberosum (assembly GCF_000226075.1). Classification (NCBI taxonomy): domain Eukaryota; kingdom Viridiplantae; phylum Streptophyta; class Magnoliopsida; order Solanales; family Solanaceae; genus Solanum; species Solanum tuberosum. The sequence continues at coordinate 409,010 of NW_006239399.1, forward strand.
ATATTTATAAGATTTTTAATGTATGAGTGTATGCATGAGTGGTTTTCATGAGATTATTTACTATTTTAAACTAATTATTGTTATGATTTTATTTTATCTGTAGCTAAAATGAATACTTTCAACAACAACAACAACAAGTTGAACAAGAAGAAAGTGGTGTTCATAATCGGAGCAACAGGAACGGGAAAATCTCGTCTCTTTGTTGACCTTGCCACCCATTTTCGAGGAGAAATAATCAACTCGAAGAAAATGCAACTCTATAAGGGACTTGATATCATGAACAACAAGATCACACACGCTGAGAAACTAGGTGTTAGACACTATTTCCTAGGTATACATATTCAAAAAAGACATTTTTTGTGATTAGTTTATTTTAATGTGAATAATAATTGACAGTTATTTTGTTTCAAAATTCTTTAGGTGAAATTGAGCCAGATTGCGACTTCACGGCCGAAGATTTCTGTGTGAAGTCCATTGTCTACATAGAAAATATTTTGAAGACTCAATGTGTTCCAATTATTGTTGGAGGGTCAAATTTGTATATTTTTAAAACTTGTTGGAGACCCTGTGTTCATGTTCAAATATAAGTATTACAGTTGCTTTATTTGGATTGATGTAGAGCAATCAGTCTTGAACCGTAGAGTTGACACGAGAGTTGATGAAATGGTCAATCCGGGTCGTATTTGTAGTTATTTTATATATGAATCACAATATAATAATGACTCTAACTAAAACTTTTCTTATATAGTTTTCATAATAACAGTTTTGGTTTTCTAATATATGTTCAACTAAATAAAAATATTCTTAAATTTATGTTGCTTGCAGGGCTAGTGGATGAGTTGCGGCAAATTTTCATGCCAGATGCAGATTACACCAAAGGAATCTGACGGTCCATTGGTGTCCCCTGAAAATGGCCAGCTATTTTAAGAAAAGAAAAAAATATAGACGGAGATGATGAATAAAAGAAGATGATTCTTCAAGCTTCAATTTCAAGTATAAAGCGCAATACTCGTATATTAATTTGTAACCAACTTGACAAGATTTAACGATTAATAAATGAGAAAATGTGGTCGGTGCATCATATTATTGCTACTGACGTTTTCAAAGAAGATAGAAAAGAAGTTGTTGACGAAGCATGGAGGAATACTGTTTTGCAACCATGCCTAGATATTGTGAAAAGATTTCTCAAAAATGATGAAAAAAATATTATTATTGAGTGTGCATAAACTATCATTATCTCTATCTTGTGTTATTTTGTCTCTTGGTCACTTTAATTTTTGACCTATTTTGTACAGTTTGTATCGAACTACAGATATATATACTATTCTTGCCTGTAAAAACATTGTTATTTATAGAGAAAATATTTAAGCTTTATAAAATTATTTATTTTAAGGTCTGATCCAAGCGCCTGCCCCAAGTTCAAATCTAAGACTTTGATATTTAATATATATTAATATAAATACCTACTTACACAATTACATGAGATCATTCTTAATGTCAAGGTAATAGAGTGAAAAAATAAATGACTAAGAATGTTTGGAAAGATTCTAACCTTGATGAATTTTAAAGAATATCATTCTTAACTCCAAATTTAAAATTGTTACACAGGCAAAGAAGAGAAAATAATGAATTTGCAATCTATCGGTAAGGATCATTTAAGGAAATATATTCTACCTAATTCAATCACGATGATGGAAGCTTCATTCAATAAAACATTTATCTATTATTACATGCTGCACAAGTAAATATAAATAATTGTAATTGAAATAGTTATCGATAATTGTTCCTTCCCTTCTAATTGAATTAGACTTAGCACTGATGACATCTTGTTAAATAGTGTATGAATTGACGGATTATCGCTTGAATGTATTCCTTCAGAAATAATTAAAGATATCAGTATTTCTGAATATGGTATGACAATTAATAAGTCCACAAATACATTTTACTATAAATGCTCAATGCAATCTCTTTCATAACCACCATCAAGAAAAATATATTATTTTACATAGTTTATTACATCTCAAGCAAGGTTTCTACTTATTAACTTTATATTTATAAGATTTTTTAATGTATGAGTGGTTTTCATGAGATTATTTACTATTTTAAACTAATTATTATTATAATTTTATTTTATGTGTAGCTAAAATGAATACTTTCATCAACAAGAACCCCAAGTTCAACAAGAAGAAAGTGGTGTTCATAATGGGAGCAACAGGAACGGGAAAATCTCGTCTCTCTGTTGACCTTGCCACCCATTTTCGAGGAGAAATAATCAACTCGGACAAAATGCAAGTGTTCAAGGGACTTGAAATCGTGACCAACAAGATCACACACGCTGAGAAACAAGGTGTACGACACTATTTGCTAGGTATGCATATTTGAAAAAGACATTTTTTTGTGATTCCTTTATTTTAATGTGAATATTAATTGACAATTATTTTGTTTAACAATTTTTTAGGTGAAATTGAGCCCGATTCAAACTTCACGGCCGAAGATTTCTGTCTGAAGTCCATTGTCTACATAGAAAATATTTTGAAGACTAAATGTGTTCCAATTATTGTTGGAGGGTCAAATTCGTACATTGAAAAACTTGTGGAAGACCCTGTTTTCATGTTCAAACATAAGTATGAGAGTTGCTTTATTTGGATTGATGTAGAGCAATCAGTCTTGAACCGTAGAGTTGACACGAGGGTTGATGAAATGGTCAATGCAGGTAGTTTTGTAGTTATTTTTTGTATGAATCAGAATATAATAATGACTCTAACTAAAACTTTTCTTATATAGTATTCTTAATAATACTTTTGGTTTTCAAATATATGTTCAACTAAATAAAACTATTCTTCAATTTATGTTGCATGCTGGGCTGGTGGATGAGGTGCGGCAAATTTTCATGCCAG
>NW_006239400.1:0-1373 GCF_000226075.1 Solanum tuberosum
TATTAACGGTAAGGGTATGAATAGCCCTAAAGTATAAAGGAGGGTATTGACGTACCATTTATAATAATTCGGGGGTATATTTATCCTTTTTCCCTACAAACAATCAGAAAAAAAAGCCCAAAATAAGAAATGTTCAGTTGGCCCATATTAGGAAATTTAAGACTAGCTGATACGCTCAAATTACACCTCCCTAAAGAAGCATAAGCGATCGTTATCAAGTAAAGAACCCAACTTGTAGGTTGCGATCCCACGAGGAAAATGGTTTAGACTTCACTTTAACCAACAATTATATTCGTTTAGTCAAATTACTTCCAGAAACAAGTAATCAAGAGGGGGGGGGGGATTTGTGAAACAAATTGTAAGAAGTCAGTAAGTAATCAGTAAACAAAAGTCAATTTTGGTTGTTATCAATATGAGAGAATTAACTAGGGTATACGTGTTCCCCACAAGCTTATAACACAGTAATCCTAGTAATAGCAATCCTTTCCTAGTGTACTACATGCAAAGTGATAAGCTAGGTATCTCTAAATCCTTGGTCCGACATCTAGAATTTCAATATCTCTAAATCCTTTCCTAGTAAACAAAAGTCAATTTTGGTTGTTATCAATATGAGAGAATTAACTAGGGTATACGTGTTCCCCACAAGCTTATAACACAGTAATCCTAGTAATAGCAATCCTTTCCTAGTGTACTACATGCAAAGTGATAAGCTAGGTACCTCTAAATCCTTGGTCCGACATCTAGAGAATTTCACCCCGCACCTTGGTCCGGTTACGTGTGTATAATTTACTAATCCTTACCTTTACCTCAAATTAGACATCACATCGATGTTTGGCTTAGTTATTACTTCGCACGAATCGACACTAGACTATTAGATAGTATCACACTAAATCTATGTTGATAATTCTTTTCTTGTTGATTACCTCCTTGGTCCGACAACTAGCAATAAGGCAAGTTCTAAAGTTGCGAACCGTTAAAAAGACTTTTAAACAAAAGAATTATCAATGCATGCAAAACACTATTCAAGAATTACTTATTTACTATTCATACTTTGTTAATCGATCATGGTTCCCACAACCCTAGTTGTGGAGTTTAGTTACCCATAATCATATGAACACAATTCAATATTTTATATGAAAGAATTATGAACTTACGTAAGAAAAATAATAAACCCAGAAATTCAACTTGAATTGCAACACAAAAATCATCAAAACGAACTTAGGAAATTAAGAATTGCTAAAGTTGCAAGTTAATATCCCAAGTCAAGAACTAGAATAGAAAAATAATGTCTAACCCCCAAAAACGAGGTTTACAAGCCCTATTTATAGAAAACAAATCCTAAAATAAAAGGGAAACAAAATAAGGAAATAAAA
>NW_006239400.1:1378-35310 GCF_000226075.1 Solanum tuberosum
CTTCCACAAACCAGCAGCACGGTCCGTCAGTGAGACGACGGATCGTCAGTCACCTCTGTCGCTCTATATTTAGATTATTTCAACTCAGGTACTGGAACCACTCCTCTGATCACTTCTACGGAGCTGCAGGACGGACCGTAAGTCATTCGACGGTCCGTCAGTCCCCACCGTGGTTCCACACTTGGTCAGATTTCCATGAGCTTCAATCTTGCCATGCCTGGTCGTCCCACGACCCTTATCTACGGGGCGTCACTCATCCTACGGTCCGTAGGTGCCTCCGTAGGTGACTCTTTTCAGCACTTGCCTCAACTACATCTTCATCTTTTCACGCTTGAGTTTATTTCCTGAAATTACAACAAAAAACATATAAAACTAACACAAAAATGCGTTAGACATTCACAAATCCCAAGTGAAACGTATCACTAGTACCGTAAACTCACGGTACATCACTAGTCTTCCCCTGAAATATGATTTCCAAATTAGAGCTTCCCATAAATTCCAATCCTACTCTCCGTTGCTCCCATGTTTCTTGTTCCCTTCTCCTTGCTGTAGCTCATTATCTTCCTCTGGGTCATTAATGTGCTCCATCCGTGGTTGTGGAAGTGTTGTATCATCTAACAAAGGTATTTGCTTTTTGATGTTGTTCCACCTCCAACTAAACCAGCAACTAACTTCATCTTTTTTGCAGATGTGAAATATAATCTTAATTTGTTTCATAATTTCCGAAATTGATTTAGTAATAAAAAAATTAATCAAATGGTAAGGAGAAAAAAGGAAAGAATGATCTTGTAATTAAGAGCACATTTAATTCCTTTCATCATCAATGCTATTAATTTTCCTTCCTTACTCTTCCTTTTTATGTCTTTTTGAATTTCCTATATCGTTAATGTTATCTTTTTTTTCTCAGATTTTTGAATTTTTTCCTTATATTAGAGTTAAAACACAAAATATTGCATAAAAACTGCCTTCTCATAATTATTTTTTTTACTTTCTTGTATCACGTTTTTGTTAGAAAAATAGAGTGATCAATGCAATATTTATTTTGTATTGAAAAATAAGTAACAAACTAATAATTATTGATATTTAAAAGATAAGTTACATTAAATTTAAATATATTAAAATATGAAAAGTCATGACAATTAACGACGTTTATCATATTAGTCATGAACATATAAATAATATAAGAAACATTTTCTAAGTAAAAATGTGTGAGAAAATAGTACAATGCTCGATAATAATGATATATATACTGTTTCAATATTGATGATAAGAAAATCTGTTTTCTTATAAATATATACTTTTCAAAAGAATTTTATTAGTCGTTTATATAACGTGAATACGGAAACTATATATAATTTTATGTTTAATTATTTTAGGAGCATTCCAACAATGCGATATATGTTACACTTTTTTTTTGTTGACATTTCCCTTCTCTCTTTTTTTTTTTTTTGTAATTCTTTGTTCATTTTGGTACATAATATGCTATTTTCATTCATCCACCTTTTATATTTTAATAAAAATATAGAGGTGTGCTTTATCTTGAATGACATTTGTTTTGCTTTTAAAAGTTTAAAAGTTTTGCAAAATGCTTATGGATTAAAATTAGTTATTGTGTTCAGATTATTTTTCAAAATATAAAGTAACAATAACTCATTTTAGATTTAAAAAATTATATTTGAATTATTTCAATATTCAAAAATAAAAAATATATAATAAAAATTTAGATACGAATTTGTTAATAATCGCATGAAGCACGAGCTAATTCACTAATTTTAGTAACAATGCTAAACTCACTAAAGTTGACACTGAAAGTGAATCAGTAGGGATGGCAATGAGGCGGGTTGAAATATTTTTTGAGGGATTTCATGCGGGTGTGAATTAGTTCTACTTTACTACTTTTACTAAACATAAACTATTTGAATATGCTAGAAGACATTTCAACAGTTCCCTTTCCATGTCCTTCTTTCTTCACTCTAATCTTTTTCAAAAGAAATTCTTCAATCGTATACTGATCTTCACTCAATTTTATCTTAATTTATTCACTTGTAATATTCATCATTTAAAAAAAAAACTCTTATAATATTCATAACTCTTTATTTTATAATCACTGAAAGGCATCACATTTTGGTCTCCAATTTAATTGTCCCTGTTTTGGACGTTTCCAATTCTTATAAGTTGGGGATATTGTGAGGTACTGTATATAACATATTTATTACGTCGTGGTAAAATTATTCAAATGTGTTAGTTTTCAATTTGATGAATTTTATTAATGTGTCAAACACAGTTATTTTCTTAAAAATGTTATTTCGGGGCGGAGCGGGGTGGGTCTATGTAGGGCGGAACGGGGTGGACTGAAAACAAAATTTTGTGCTATGCGGGGTGGAGCGGGTTGAAATCTTCTCGAGTTTATGCGGGTTTGCCCCGCAACCGTCCTGCCCCGCTTCATTGCCATTCCTATGAACCAGTGTGACTTTGAGTGTAAAATAATTTAAAAATAAATTATATAAAATATATATAGTCAAAAATTTAGTTTGTTGAACGGCTAAATTGAATTCTAAAAATGCGTATAACGGCTAAATTAATAAACGCGTACAACGGCTAAATTAATTCTGAAAAACACCGACCCAATGCCACCGCCTTTGAAATATTCTTTCTTAGTCTAAATATACATCAACCCTATAAATATTCTTTCTTGGTCCAAAAACCCCGTTCGTTGATTGTTTTTGAGGGTATACGCAGTGTTTGCTTGTTCATATGGGTAACTTTTGTTGATCAAGACATGGGTAATTACAGTGCCTTATAGTTATTCTTGATCTGGGTAGCTATTGTTTATCAAGATACAGGCCAAATATTGTATAATCAAGATAGTGGATAGTTATTGTTTGATCAAGATACTGGTAATTATTGTTGATCAATATTGTGGGTAACTATTGTTTGGTCAAGATACTGGGTAATTATTGTGCTCCTTATTGTTAATCTGGATACTTATTGTTGAGCAAGATAGCGGGTAACTATTGTTGATCAGGATAATGGGTAATAATGTTTGATCAAGATATGGGTAGTTATTGTAGATTATTGTATATGATTTGGTCTTCTTTCGTTGGTATCTTGAGGATATAAGCAGTGTTTGATTGTTCATATGGTTTATTGTTGATCAAGATGATGGGTTATTATTGTTTGATCAAGATGATGGGTTATTGTTGTTGATCAACACGTGGGTAATTATTGTTTGATCAAGATATGGGTATGTCTTCGTTTGGGGAGGCGACTGGTTGGGTTTTTGATTTCTTGGCCATCTTAGAATTATATACAATCTCAAGTCATGTACTTTTGAATCTTGGTTTTCAAAGATATCAATATTTAGGGAGCCATTGCTTAGGTTTCTGATTTGCAACTCTTTGATCTTCAATGTTAGGGGAGTTCTTGACTTTTTAGTGTGATTCAATTTGCAAATAGTTCAGTCTTTTTTGGCTAAATTATTGATTAATATTTGTTGTTTGTTTGATCAGGTATGGGTAATGATGATAGGAGACTGGTGGTAGTTTCTCAATTAGGACATTATTTTATTTTCACACATAGTTTCTCAATTAGGACATTATTTTATTTTCACACATAGTTTCTCAATTAGGACATTATTTTATTTTCACACATAGTTTCTCAATTAGGACATTATTTTATTTTCACACATAGTTTCTCAATTAGGACATTATTTTATTTTCACACATAGTTTCTCAATTAGGACATTATTTTATTTTCACACATAGTTTCTCAATTAGGACATTATTTTCACCAATGTGTGTTGTATTCCCTATTGACTCCTTTGTCTTTTATGGTAGTTTCTCAATTAGGACATTATTTTATTTTCACACATAGTTTCTCAATTAGGACATTATTTTCACCAATGTGTGATGTACTCTGCTGCCATGAAGTTCTTAGTTTAGATGCTTATGTTCTTATGGTGATCCAATTGATAAGTTCTCTTATGGTGATAAGGTCTCTTACTCTCTTATGGCTTTGGATACCTGAGAAGTACTTGACCAATTCTAGATCTTTTGGTAGTGATGTAAAATATTTCGATAGTGGCATAAAATACTTCTCAACTTTTGTTCTTTTAGCTACTTATCTTCTCTGCTTTCATTTTTTTTTGTCATCCCACTAATTTTGGTTGAATGGATGTGTAGACCATGTGGTGACACTGTTATGGACGTTCAGATTTGGAAATTTAAAATCTTGGTTAACCAACATGTGATCCTTTGCCTCCTTTTGGTCTTTTTGGTGCTTGCATTGCAAGTTGGATGTTTTTTGGCTCTGACAAAAGGGGGGGTTTCAGTCTTGTCAATGTAATCTCCAGTGATTACTCAGGTGGTTTGGGGTTTGTCAGGTTTTCTCTGAACCGCTCCCTTCTTTCTGTTCTTGCAGCCATTGCTTACAGAGCAGTGAATTCTTCTTTTCACGGAGCGGCTATGTTTTGTTGGTTTGCTTGAGATTTCTTTAGTCAAGTCTCTTATAATTATGGATATTTTGGATTCAATTTTCTTCCATAATGGGCCTTTGTCTTTGTCAAAACAAGTGTTGTATGAAGTTTCTCAACTAGGGCATTATTTTTCACCGGTGTGTGTTGTATTCTGCTGTCGTGAAGTTCAGTCCAGACACTTATGTTCTTTGATCATCCAATTGATGAGGTCTTCTATGGCTATAGATGCTTGATAAGTACTCGGCCAATTCTAGATCTCATTTGATAGTGGCGTAAAATACTTCTTTACTTTAATTCTCTAGCTACTTAGTTATCTTCTCTGTTTCCATAGGTTTTTCGTTATCACACTGATTTGTTTTGGTTGAATGGATGTGTAGTAGATCATATGATGACACTGTTATGGACGTTCAAAATTTAGAAATTTCAAAGCTTGGTTTATCAACATGTGATCCTCTGCCACCTTTTGGTCTTTTTGGTGCTTGCACAACAATCTGGATATTGTCCGGGCTTCGACAGAAGGGGGTTTTCAGTCTCTTCTATGGCATTTCTAGTGATTACTTAGGTGATTTGGGGTTCCTCAGATTTGCACTTAACTGTTCCCTTCTTTCTGTTCATGCAGCCATTGGTTGCAGGGCAGTGAATTATTCTTTCCATGGAGTGGCCGTGTTTGCCAGTTTGTGTTGAGGTTTCTTTAGTTTAAGTTTTTATGAGTATCAAGATTTTCGATTCATTTTTCTTCAGTAGTTTCTCGACTAAGATAATATCTTTCACTAGTGTGTGTTGTTATTCTGCCGCCGTGAAGTTTTTAATGCAGACACTATGTTCTTCGATGATCCAACTGATAAGGTCTCTTATGGCTATGCACACTTGATAAGTACTCATCCAATTTTGGATCTTTTCTTTAGACAACGCCATAAATGCTCCTCTACATCTGGTCTTCTAGGTACAGATATTTTGGTTATCACAACTTGTTTTTTTGTTTGGATGCATGGATGTGCAGACTATATTGTGACAGTAATAGAGGTTAAGATTTGGAGATTTTAAAGGTTGATATCCAGTAATGGCTATGGACACTTGATAAGTACTCATCCAATTTTGGATTTTTTCTTTAGACAGCACCATAAGTGGTCATCTACATCTGGTCTTCTAGGTACAGATATTTTGGTTATCACAACTTATTTTTTTGTTTGGATTCATGGATGTGCAGACTATATTGTGACAGTAATAGAGGTTAAGATTTGGAGATTTTAAAGGTTGATATCCAGTATGGTATCTCTGTATACTCTTGGTCTTTTTGGTTCTTGCACTGCAATTTAGATATATTGGTCAGGGCTTCAACAAAAAAAGGGTTTTAAATCTTGTCTATATGGCATCTCTAGTGATTTCTTGGATGATATGGGTTTGTATCTTCTTTTTGTACTTGCAACCATTGCATCTTATAGAGCTATGAAATATTCTTTTCATGGAGCGGCTTTCTTTGTCCATTTATGAGGTTTCCTTGGTTCAGGCTTTTATGATTTCTGATATTTTCAATTAAAATAGTTATTTTAACGTTGGTGTGTGTTGTATTCTACTGCCATTTTTAGTGTTCAGTCCAGATGCAATGGCCCAATTTGATGAGATTCTTGATGGTTGATGGTTATGGTCCCTTGGACACCTGACAAGAACTCAATTTTGGATCTTTAATGGTCTTCTCTTTTGGTGTCCTCACTGCTCATTTTCTCTGCTTCATTCTTCGTGTATTACGCTAGCTTGATTTTGTTTTGAGAGGTTATGACTTGGAAGATTTTGAAGGTTGGTGTCCAGTGTGCATTCCTGTGCACCCTGTTTCTTGGCCATGTTGGTGCTTGCACTACAATCTAGAGATTATCAAGCTTCGAAGGTGGTTCTCCATTTTGTTTGGTATTTGTGGTGAATTCTGAGGTGGTACGGTCTTCACTAGATCTGCACTTGAACTGTTCCATTTTTCTGTGCTTGTAGCTGATGGGTCTTACAGAGGGATAGGTTCTTCTTTTCATGGACCGGCATGGTCTGTCAATTTTGTGTTGAGATTTTTTGTTCGATGCTTCTAATGATTATTGAGATCTTCAATTCAGTTTTCTTCCCTAATCAGAAAGGTGCCCTTCTCTCCACTGCTTCACTAGGGTGTATTTTGCTGCCATATTTGTTTTTCAATAGTCCAGATGCTTATGTTCTTTGGTGATCCAACTGATGAGATCTCCATGGTTATGGGGACAACATATGATAAGTGTATTTAAACTCAATCGTGCTCTTTTGATGGCCCTGTAATGCACTCTTGTGCTTTTCATGTTCTCGCTACTTACCTTCTCTGAGTTCGTATAGCCTACCAGTTGATTTAGTTTGGTTGGATGAATGTCTGTAGGCTACATGGTGGTAGTATAGCCTACCAGTTCGTATAACTTTTCATGTTCTGTTACTTATTTGGATATTTTGTAGTTTGGTTTCGGTGTGCATCCTGTTGATCATGTCTCTTGCCATTTTGATGCTTGCAGTGCTATCTGGATATTGGATATCACCAGGCATCAAGAAAAGGGTGCTTTGCAATCTTATCTTGTTTGGCATATCTAGTGATCTCTCCTGCGTGGTATGGGTTTCCACTTACCTGTTATGTTCTTTTTGTGCATGTAACCGTTGGGTCTTCTAGAGCATGAACTTCAGTTCAATTTTTGTTCCTAATCAACGAGTCCCTTTTCTCTTTGTCAATTATTTTTTTGGGATGATCCCCTTTTCTCTTTGTCAATTATTTTTTTTGGGATGATCCAAATGGTGAGATCCCTGAGTTTCATGTGCACCTGAGAAGTACCCAAACTCAATTTTAGATCCTCTTATGGTCCCAAGAGTTCCTCTACTTTGGTGTTCTTGCTGCTCTTATGCTTGTCATGCCACTTGATTTTGTTTGTTTGGATGCATGTTTGTAGATTACATCAGATTTGGTAATTTCGAAGTTTGATTTCAGTGTGTACCCTGTTCCTTTGCCATATTGGTACTTGTGCTTGCACTGCAATTTGGATATCATCAGGCTCTGTCAAGGGAGTTATGCAATCTTGTCTGGCATCTCTAGTGATCTCTTCTATGTGGCATGGGTTTCGCAGCCTGCGCTTTAACTGTTCCCTTCTTTTGTGCTTGTGTTGTTGTATCTTTCAAGATCATTGAAGTCTTCCTTTCATGGAGCAGCCTTGTTTGTCTTAGTGTTGAAGTTTCGTGAGTTCAGTCCTTGTATTAGTATCTAACTTTTTGATTCAGTTTTCTTCCCTGGTCAGAGAGATCCCCTTATCTGGTTGTCAGAAGGGCTGTTAAATGGAAGTTTCAATTACGTTAACTCTCTCCACAGGTGCATTTTCAGCTTTCAGTCCAGATGCTTTATATTTTGAGATGATCCAACTGATGAGGTCTCTTATGTTGGAGATCTCTCCCCTACTATTTTTTTGAAACATGTATATTATTTTCAGATATTCAATCCTTTGAGGAGTTGCTTCAGACTATTAGCTATTATGTAGAACTATAATATAAAAAGAGAGTTCCTGCACACTTTTTTCCTCCGTAAAACATTGTCATTTGAACAGTGTTTAGCACCAAAGACCGAGCTTATCCATTGAATCTCGAACAAATGAAGTAAAAAACTTGGCTCATCATTTGTGTAACATGCCATTTACACTCTTTATGTTATTTATATCAACACAGAGGTAACTATTTTTTTTTGTGTAAAATATTTTCTGATGAGATATCCTTGTAAATCCATTACATGTCAGATCATCATGCAAGTTGGGAAGTTTATCAATGGATCTTGTTCTTCTAAGTACTCTTCTGAGTTAAGTTTTGTACTAATTTTCTTAATACTATTGAAATTGCTATTGTTTATAGAACATTGTTGTTCTGTCATAGGCCATAGTGATCCGGGAGTCCCGTGTGAAGGGCTCTCGCTCAACGGATCAAAGGTACGCCAGTGATAACAGGCTGATGAATCCAAAGAGCTCTTACCGACGAAGTCGTTTGGCACCTCGGATTTCTAAACATCTTATTATCATATAACACTAGAACATAGAACAATTAAATGAAACGAAAAGAAAAGAAAGAGATGACAGAGAATCCATTGAGAAGTTTACCTGTATCCAAGGTATTTATTCTCCATGTTCTTGCTATATCGTTGATGTATTATTAGCCAACCGTGTTCCTAATATGATTAGTCAACCGTGTTCCTAATATGTCACTAAACAGATAATTTGTTCATTCAAATGTCACTTCACAGATCTGCACTACCAGCTATAATTCGTTTCTTATTTCAGGAATTGTTCTTTGCTCCTTGGTTTTCTTGTATTGGTGATCTATTAGTAACCTTGCACAAGTTAAAAGTGATCTTCTAAAAAGCCCTAACTAGACCAAGTTTCGACAGTTTTGAAAAATGATGTTGTGTTTTCCTTCATTCATCAAATATAGCTCTCCATTCACCAGTTGAACATGCCTTTTCGGCATTTGGAAGGTATTTTGGTCATTTTCTGTAAGATGGAATAATCTGATAAGTTTGAAAAGAATCTTTCTGTAGCTATTATGGGAAGTTTAGATGTGTATTGCCTAAATTATCCTCTCATCCTTCGTCATTGTACTTAATTCTATCAGTTCCGCATGTGAGTTAGTGGGGACCAGAAAACCTTTTAACTGTTAAGTATTATCTCACTTTTTCCCCTCACTATATCATTGGTTGTTCATGAAGAATTTCTCCAATAATTATAAATTGTAGTAATAATTAATACTTTAAAATATTTAAAGAATATACTAAAATTTTAGTTAACTTTCAAAATTTTATGTGTGTCACATAAATTAGGACAAAGGAAATAACATATATTATTTGAAAATTATGTTAAAAGAATATTATAGATAACAATATTAACAACTTAAAATATTCAAAAATCATATAAAATTTGGTTAACTTTCCTAACTTCATTTGTGCTTATATTAAAGTGAGACAAATCGTAGGCTCTTGTGTCTAGTACTTGAGGTATTGTATGGTTATAGAGGGGTTTTCCATTTTTATCATTTTCCCTGATTCTCTGTTGCATCATTAGGAAATAACATTTTGGTAAAGAGAGATCCAACTATGATTTCAGTCATTCAGCCTACTTAGGAGTTCTCTTGGGAGTCTTTGTGTAGTCAGGTTACGGTTAGACCTATCTTCTTTCTTCCCTCCCCCTAATGTGGGTAAAGCTGTTCGTTAACTTCCTCTGCATGATGGTTAGAGATGTTTATGGTGGATCAACGTGGGCAAGATTTTAATTAAGTTTTGCATAAAGTGATAATGAGAATGTTCTTACGTGTTTCACAAAGTTGCAACTGTCTTTGGTGGTTTGGAGTTGATACCTCTACTTTAATGTCATACTCATTTATTTCATCCCGCTGCCCTCTATAAACATCCCTTCTTGGTCGTAATGGGGAGGGCTGGCAACTCGAGTTGTTTTCTCCTTCCCGTTGTCTTATTTGATCCGGTGGGATTAATTTTGTCCCCGATGCGGGTTTCTGCTCCTTGGTTGTGGCTATTGGAAGCTTGGGCGGAGGGGTCAAGGAGGTTTTTTTTTTGAGGTTTCTGCCATAATGCAACTAGTCTTGTGTGACCAGTGACGGTCGATGATTTTATAGTATTTACTGAATTGGATAGGTCTGGATTTGTTGGTGCTGTTGTATCCGTAAATTTTCTGATTTTGCTATATAGGTATGGAATATGAGCAGATCTGTGAGTTGCAAAAAAGAAAGTCTGGCAGAATGCTTGGCCTCCTGTGCAGGAAGTGAGACCTGAAGGGTGAGCTTATGGTGAAGAGTATCTATTTTTGGGTTTTGCAGATTTATTTTGAAGTTTGACTTGGAGGTAAGTTCTCACTTTTGTTGGTTTCTTGAGGCATCCAAGGACTTCCTGTTTAGGTTATGGCAATTCCTTTCTGGTTCGACCCGAGGTAATGATGGTAAGGTTATAGACCATGCAGTTTCTATTTTTGGATATCAATAATCTTTGGAACGAAGTAAACCTCGTCTCTGCTACCTGCAACAAATTATCTTTTTTTGCATCTTCTCCGCTGGAACACTATTCAGTAGAAGTTTTTGAGCCTTCCCTTGTAGATGTTGCTCTCTATATTCCATTTTGTTAGGCGATTGACTCGTTCAAAATCACGAATAGGTCTCCCTCTGATGTCTTCAGGTTGTCTTTATCTACCCATAAGCTTACAAGTCTTTATTTTCACAGTTATATTGTATTGTCCACCCCGTTAGATGGGTTCCTGCACCCAGCATGATAAGGGGACAATATCCTATCTTCAAAAATGTCAACGGGGTGCGTGTCAAATTCGCTAAAAGTACTGTATTTTAGGATAATCCGACATGGGTGTGGCATCGAAAGTGAAGAGTCCGTGCAACTTAGACAATATCAAGGAGTTTCTGAGAAGCAGTCTGTTAAAGTCATTTACAGTGGTTTTGATAATGTTTGACTTTGGTATTTAGAGCATTTGTTGTATTTGCTGATTTTGATCTCTTACCTGTAAAACAGCACTACAGATGTCAGTGTACTATTTTTTAAGTTGAGGAAGGTATTAGCATCTTGAAGTAGCTAGGATTCTTTGGCTTCAGTTTGTTGTGGTATTTCTTTTAAAATAAGGCCACTGAATGGGTATTTCTGTTTTCTCTAAGTTCCAGTTGTCCAAATTTGTCCAAATGTGCCAAATAATTTGAGTGGGGTATTTCACTTTAAACTCCAGTTGTCCAATCTCGCCAGATAAAGAATGTTCCTCTTTTCTCTCAAGTCCTTGTAGCTATTTTGATAGCGCTGGGATTGAAGGACTTATTTTTTTTTTGTGGCTAAAATACACAAATTCAGTAACATATAAACGGATTTGCTCTCCTAAAGTGGAGAGAAGTTGGGAGGATGGTAAATCAGTTGTTGAGGAGCATGTTATATAGAAAAGGTCAGTATGATGTGGATTATGTTAAACAGAAAAAGGTCCTGGTATGATCACTTGGATTCCTGTTTTTACATTGACCTGTTTTAGTCATCTTTTGCATGTTCAAAGTATTATAATATCTATTTTGGATTAACATTTTCGGATTAACATTACAAGTTCTTCTGGTTATATTGAGTGGGGGTGTGTTCAGCTACACTCGAGCGTTCTAGTCACTCAGTAGTATCTAATGTGCTTTCTCCTAGAATGTGTAGTAATTTATTAATCTATGTGCACCTAGCAGTGTCGGAGATCCAGTTTTAATATGAGTAAGAACGGAATGTTCTCAAAATAATTGTCTCATCTCACTTGTGCAAAATGCAGTTACTGAATATAGATGGTCTATAGGTAATATTTCAACTAGTATAGGTGTGAAGTAGCTTTCTGTTCGGGTTTTTATGATGAGTTGGGTATCTCTTTCTTTGGCTTATCTCACATTCTTATTTGGTTTTTATTGGTTTGGGATTGGTATCTGTGGATTAGTATCTTGGATGTGATAAAGCTTGAGTTACGGGAAAGAGAGGAAATACTTTTTCTCAAAACATGAACTAATGGAAGTTTAACTCTGGAAGAAGCACTTGATGAAGCATTGCGAAATTTGTCCTTATTGTTATTCTTGATCTGGGTAACTATTGTTGATCAAGATAGTGGATAGTTATTGCTTGATCAAGATACTGGTAATTATTGTTGATCTAGATTGTGGGTAACTATTGTTTGGTCAAGATATTGGGTAATTATTGTGCCTTATCGTTATTTTTAATCCGGGTAATTATTGTTGATCAACACAGCGGGTAACTATTGTTGATCAGGATAATGGGTAGTAATGTTTGATCAAGAAATGGGCTGTTATTGTATATGATTTGGTATTCTTTTTTTAGTATCTTGAGGATATAGGCAGTGTTTGATTGTTGATATGGTTTGTTGTTGATCAAGATATGGGTAATTATTGTTTGATCAAGATATGAGCAATTATTGTATATGATGCCTTCGTTTGGGGAGCGATTGGTTGGGTTTTGATTTCTTGGCCATCTCAGAATTATATAAATCTCAAGTCATGTACTTTTGAATTTTGTTTTTCGAAGATACTGATATTTGGGGAGCGATTGGTTATGTTTCTTATTTGCAACTCTTTGATCACATCTCTGTAGAGAAGGAATGTTGGGGGTTTTGGGAGTTCTTGACTTTTTAGTGTGATTCAGTTTGCAATTAGCTCTGTTTTTTGGGGCTAATTTATTTATTCGTTTGCAATTAGTTCTATTCTTTTCCTAATTTATTGATTAATTATTGTTGTTTGTTTGATCAGGTATGGGTAATGATGATAGGAGACCGATTCTCCTTCTACACTTGCTGTTACCTTTGTCTCAATGTTAATTCTGAGGTTTTTGTTGTGAGAATTCATGTGTTGGTGTCACCCTGGTTACTACTCTGAAACCGAGCAATTTCCTTTTGTTGAATCACAACGCAAGTAGAATTGGAAATTTGGCTCTCTAGGCATGGATCTTCTATTCTAGACATGTGTGTCACAACCATATGGGAGCTATCAGTTTGGATTTGATATCTTGACTTCCATCTTAATGTTAATTTTGATGCTAATAATGTGTCGCATCAACTTCTTTACCTTGTTATTTTGTTTGGTCAAGAATACAGAGATGTGCATCTCTAGGTGGAAGTAGTTCTACAGTAACAAGTGTCTTGCTTCGTTGTTTGTGGTCGGGAAAGATCCAGCATTTTCCCAGGTCTGTGACTAAAGGTATTGGATTTTTCAGTATCTCATAACTTTGTTCAAAACTGTTTTGATATGGAAGTTGTCAACTATGATAATTCTTTTCACAAGTGTGTATAGCGTTTTCTGCTGCCAGTTAGTTTTAGTTGTTAGTTCAAATGCTCGTGTTCTTTGATGATTCTGGTGTATTTTATGGTGTTATGGGCAGTACCGGACGAAGTCAAAAGTCAATTCTGGATCTTTGATAGTGCTGCAAAGTGCTCCTCTGCTACTTATCTTCTCGCCACTTTCCTTGGTTATCACGCCAGATTGATTTTTGATTATTGATGAATGAATGTATAGACCACATGGTGACAGTAACAGAGGGTTAGTTTGGAAACTTCTAAGGCTTGTCCGGTATGCATCCCTGTGCACCTTTTTTCTTGGTCTTCTTGGTGAATGAATGTGTAGACCACATGGTAATGTGCTTCAATAAAAATGGGGGTTCTCAATCTTGTCTCTTGCATCTCTAGTGATTTCTTAGGTGATATGGGTTTTTTCAGCACATAACCGGTCCCTTCTGTTTGTGCTTGCAGTTGGGATTTACCGAGCAGTGAATTATTGTTTTGATTGAGGAGGCTTTGTTTGGCCATTTGTGTTGAGGTTTAATGAGTACTGAGTTACTCAAATACTCATTTCACTATTTTCCCCCAATCAGAGTGGTCCCTCCTCTCTTTGTTAAAAATTGCTGATGTATGGAACTTGCCAGCTAAAATAGTTTCTCTTGCACTTGAGTGTGTTGTATTCCGCTATCGTTTCTCGTTTTTAGTCCAGATGTGTATGTTCTTCGATGATCCAGTTGATGAGGTTCCTTGTGGTTGATGGTTATATGGTCTTATCGACACCCTGATAAATACTCAAAACTCAATCCTGAATCTTTTGATAGCTCGGTCAAGTGGGTCCTTGTTAGACCCCCCTCTTTTGGTGTTCTCTCTGCCTTAACTTCTCTGCTTCCTTTTTCTTGCATCACCCAAGCTTGATTTTGTTTGTTGGATGGATGACAGTTGAGAGGAAACTTGGGAAAATTTTGAAGGTTGATGCCAGTGTCCGTTCCTGTGCACGCTGTTTCCTTGCCTTTTTTGTGCTTGCACTACAATCTGAATATCATCAGGCTTCGATAGGGGGGTTTTCCAATCTTGTTTTTTTGCCATTTTTGTGCTTGCATTGCAATCTGAATATTTTCAAGCTTCGATAGGTTTTTTTTTTCAATCTTATCTGTAGCATTTTCTAGTGGGGTTTGCCAGCTTTGCACGTAACTCTTCCCTTCATTCCTTTGCTTGCAGCCATTGGGTCTTACAAAGCATTGAATTCTTCTTTTCATGGAGGTACCTTATTTTTGTCCATATGTGTTGAGGTCTTGTTCGCCAATCTTTTACAAGTATAGATAATTTTCAATGATTCTTCCCTATTGACTCCTTTGTCTTTGTCATAGCTACTAATGTATGGTAGTTTCTCAATTAGGATATTATTTTCACTAATATGTGTTGTATTATGCTGCCATGAAGTTCATAGTTCAGATGTTTATGGTGTTATGGTGATCCAATTGATAAGGTCTCTTATGGTGATGAGGTCTCTTACTCTCTTATGGCTATGGATACCTGATAAGTACTTGACCAATTCTAGATCTTTCAGTAGTGCCGTAAAATATTTCGATAGTGGCGTAAAATACTTCTCAACTTTTGTTCTTTTAGCTACTTATATTATCAAACTGCTTTCATTGTTTTTGTTATCACACTAGTTTTTTTTTTGTTGTATGGATGTGTAGACTATGTGGTGACACTGTTATGGACGTGCAGATTTGGAAATTTCAAAGCTTGGCTAACCAACATGTGATCCTTTGCCGTCTTTTGGTCTTTTTTGTGCTTGCATTGCAATCTGGATATTGTCTAGGCTTTGACAAAGGGTTTTTAGTCTCGTCTATGGCATCCCTTGTGATTATTTAGGTTTGCTCTGAACTATTCCCTTCCTTCTGTTCTTGCAGCCATTGCTTACAGGGCCGTGAATTCTTCTTTTCATGGAGTGGCCGTGTTTTTGTACGTTTGCGTTGAGGTTTCTTTAGTCATTTTATATGAGTATGGAGATTTTCGTTTCAATTTTCTTCCCTAAATGGCCCTTTGTCTTTATCGGATCTTTGTCAAAACTAGTGTTGTATGGAAGTTTCTCACGAGGACATTATTTTTCACTGGCGTGTATCGTATATGCTGTCATGAAGTTGTAATGACCCGTTAACTCTTTCTTTCATAAAAGACCTTTTTTCGTATAGTTTAAATGAAAATTTTGAACTATTCGTTTAACTACGGTGAATTAGTTGATGGGTATTTGTTAAATAATTAAATTAGTTGGTGTTAATAGGTCAAGTCCATAATTTAATACTCTATTCAATTTAACCTATGTATTGAAATAAATTAAATGGAATTTAACAATTAATAAGTTATGCTCAAAAAGATGTCGCGGCAGTATTCAAGAGCGACATTCTCTTCCAGGTAACAACACATTAAATCTCCAACTTCCTCCATGTGTATATGAAATTGTAAGATGCTTCATTTACATTAATTAGTATAATAATATATATTTTTTTGGAAGAAGAAACAAAGCCATTGAGTTATTGATGTTCCAAAAGCTGCTGGCCAAAAATAGTGGGCAAATCAATTTATATTCATCAATTTATGTGTTGATTACAATATTGAAGAGGAATTAATAATGGACATGTTGAGTTAATCATTTGGAATGATGTAACAATATGTTGCATTTTTGTATAATAATAGTCTGTTGCATATTGATTTTTGTTACCGAAGGTTAGTGATGGCTTAATCTGGTTTGAGTTGGAAAATTTCTTAGGGTTATCAATAACAAATCAAGTTTTGTCATATTAAGACAACTATTATATGAATACCATTAGATTTATAATATTTTGATAAATTGACACTTAACCCTTGGCTTAATATTTAGGAATATAAGACTTGACATATTTAGTTGGCACCAAGATTAATGAATTTAATTATAGATTTAGGTGAGTTTTGGGTCTAGGCTAGACATATAGTAATATATGTGTCTACAAACTCATTTGTTTATGAATATTGCATATTTTCTAGATTGGGAACATTTTGAAGCTTTACGAAAGGGAAAGGAAAAATCTAGACGATTCGTGACACGTGTTCTGCACTTAAGGTATGTTAAGACTTTCATACTTCATTGAAGGAAGTTTTTCTAATTAAAGAGAAAAAATGGAATAGACAATGGCTAAGGGCGAAAGATGGGAGTCTCGTACTAATGGTATGGCGGACATTATAAAGGGAAAGTTTATTACTATAGATTGACATATTGTAATCTGAGAATATCAAAGCATATGGGCATTAGCTGGTGTATTATTGACTTGGTTTTTTTGTGTTTTTGTGTTTCTTTATTGAACCCGTATATTTGTGATAATTGAGGTGATTATATATCATACCAGTATTTGGTTGATTGAGATGCATCATCATCCCCTTTTATTGAAATCATATTGTGCACATGCATTGACTTGAGATTGAGTATAAGTTGGGCATGGGGAGATCGTCTGTGATGGGGATTGTGAGATTTTATTACTATAAGTTGGGCACGTGGAGATCATTCGTGTCGGGGATTGTTTGATTTTATGATAGTGCGTTGAGATCGTCCGCACAAACACGTGGAGATTGTCTGTGTCGGTATATGGACCTCGCGAGTCCCCCAAGGGTCATGAACTCTCGATGTGTTTCCGAGGAGTATCATGTATATACGGTTGAGAGAGTAATTGGCATCTGAGGCATATTATTTCATGGTGTCACATTGCATTACATCTCATTACATCCTTCATTCTTGTTTGAGTATGTGCTTTATTGATGTTGGATATTACGTGATATTTGATTATCTCTAATGATGAAAACTTGGTTGATAAGTATAATGTAGACTTGTGAAATTAAAGGATGGTTTTCTTATATACTCCTGTCACTACTTCTTTGTTGTCGGTCTATGAGATATAGTGGGTACACGTGATTTCGTACTCATACTACACTTGCCACACTCTTTTGTGGTGTAGATTGGATTCAAATTCGAGCACATTTCTTGGAGTTTTGGTGAGCTGCTTGGATATTATGCGGCCCACACCTTTCTCTATCTCTATCTATTAGGTTGATTTGGTATTCCGATAGGATATTTCTTATGTCTAGACTTGTCAGAAATTTTTGTATGGACTTTTAAAAGTACATCTTAGGGTGGAATTTCAGTTTTTCCGCAATTTATTTAAATGACTTAGTATTTAAGATATTTGATTGCTACTTACTTTTCCACTTTTTAAGTTGAATTGGTTACCTTACTGGGTTGGCTTACCTATTGGTTGGGAATTTAGGTGCCATCACGACTTGTGATTTGGGTCGTGACAGAAGTTTAGTCCAGATGCTTATGATGCTTATGTTCTTCGATCATCCAATTGATGAGGTCTTCTATGGCTATGGACACTTGATAAGTACTCGGCCAATTCTAGATCTCATTTGATAGTGGGGTAAAATACTACTGCTTCACTTTTATTTTCTAGCTACTTATCTTCTCTGCTTCCATATATTTTTTGTTACCACACTGTTTTTTCTTGGCTGGATGGATCTGTAGTAAGCAGTGTGGTGGCACTGTCATGGACGTTCAGATTTGGAAATTTCAAAGCTTGGTTTACCAACATGTGATCCTCTTCCACCTTTTGGTCTTTTTGGTGCTTACACATCAATCTGGATATTGTCCGGGCATCGACAAAAGGGGGTTTTCAGTCTCGTGTATGGCCATCTCTAGTGATTACTTAGCTGATTTGGAGTTTGTCAGATTTGCTCTTAACTGTTCCCTTCTTTCTGATCATGCAGCCATTGGTTACAGGGCAGTGAATTATTCTTTCCATGGAGTGGTCGTGTTTGTTCGTTTGTGTTGAGGTTTCTTTAGTTCAAGTTTGTAAGATTATTAAAACTTCCGATTCAATTTTCTTCGGAAGTTTCTGGAAGATCGTAGTTTTCACTAGTGTGTGTTGTTGTTCTACTGCCGTGATGTTTTTCATCCAGACAATATGTTCTTCGATGATCCAATTGATGAGGTCTCCCATGGCTATGGACACTTGATAAGTACTTGAGCCAAATTGTGGATATTTTCTTTTGACAGCGACATAAATGCTCCCCTACATCTGGTCTTCTAGCTACAAATATTTTGGTTATCACATGTGTTTTTTGTTTGGATGGATGTGTAGACTATATGGTGACAGTAATAGAGGTTAAGATTTGGAGATTTCAAAGGTTGATATCCAGTATGGTATCTCTACACCCTCTTGGTCTTTTTGGTTCTTGAGCTGCAATTTGGATATATTGGTCAGGGCTTCAAAGAAAAAGGAGGGGGGGGGGGGGAGGTTTAAATCTTGTCTATATGGTGTCTCTAGTGACTTCGTAGATGGTATGGGTATCGTCAGCTTTGGACTTGATTGTACCCTTCCTTTTGTGCTTGCAGTCTGCAACCATTAGGTCTTATAGAGCATTGAATTATTCTTTTAATGGAGCAACTTTCTTTGTCCATTTATAACGAGGTTTCCGCGGTTTAGGCTTTTATGAGTTCTGACATTTTTAACTAAAATAGTTTTTTTTCCCGTTAGTGTGTTGTATTCTACAGCCATATTAAGTGTTTAGTCTAGATGCTTATTTTCTTTGATGATCCAATTGATGACATTCTTGATGGTTGATGGTTATGGTCTCATGGACACCTGAGAAGTACTGAATGTTGGATCTTTTGAAAACCTCATAAATGGTCCTCTGTTTTGGTGTTCTTGATGCTCATCTTCTCTTCTTCTTTTTTCTTGTATTATAGTAGCTTGATTTTGTTTTTTGAATGTGGATATATGGTGACAGTTTAGAGGAATAAGACTTGGTAATTTTGAAGGTTTGGTGTCTTGTGTGCATTTCTATGCACCCTATTTCTTCGCCATGTTGGTGCAAGCACTACAATCGGGAGATTATCAAAATCTTTGAAAGAAGGTGGTTCTCAATTTTGTCTGGCAATTGTAGTCAATTCCAAGGTGGTATGGTCGTCACCAGATTTGCATTTAAATTGTTCCATTCTTTTTGTGGTTGCAGTTGTTGGTTCTTACAGAGCGATAGATTCTTCTTTTCATGGAACGGCATGGTCATTCAATTTCGTGTTGAAGGTTTATTGTTTGATTCTCTAATGATTATTGAGATCTTCAATTCAGTTTTGTACCCTAATCAGAATGGTTCCCCTCAATCCTATTAATAGACTTGTTACGAAGCCAGTTTTTCAGTCCCGGTTTGTTTTGGCTTTAGTTCTCTAGTTTTACTATTATTAGGTGTTCTTTCATTGGTATCTTGAGGATATAATCAGTGTTGGATTGTTGCTATGGATAGTTATTGTTGTATCAAGATTATGGGTAACTATTGGTATGATCAAGTATGATGGGTAATTATTATTGTTTGATCAAGATACGGGTAACTATTGGTATGATCAAGATGATGGGTAATTATTATTGTTTGATCAAGATATGGGTAACAATTGGTATGATCAAGATGATCGGTAATTATTATTGTTTGATCAAGATATGGGTAGTTATTCCATCCCTGTTCATTTTGCTTTGTTTTTCTTTTATTTCATTGGTATCTTTGAGGATATTGCCAGTGTTTTATTGTTAATCATAATACTGGGTAATTATTGTTTGATCAAGATACATGTAATTGTTATTGATCAAGATATTGGGTGATTATTGTTGATCATAATATTGGGTAACTATTGTTTGATCAAGATATGGGTAATTGTTGTTGATCAATACATGGGTAATTATTGTATGATCAAGATACTGGGTAATTATTGTATGATCAAGATACTGGGTAATTATTGTATGATCAAGATACTGGGTAATTATTGTATGATGATCAAGATACGGGTAATTATTATGATCAAGATACGGGTAATTATTGTATATTCCTTTGGGGAGAGATCGGTTTGGTTTTTGATTTTTGGGCTATCTCAGAATTATATAAATTTCAAGTTACCTACTTTCGTGACTTTTGAATCTTTTAATATGGGGTGTAGGTTTCTGATTTTAAAATCTTTGATCATCTCTGTAGACAAAAGGTCGGAGGAGGAATGGAATGTTGGAGGTTTTGGGAGTTCTTGACTTTTTTTTTTGGCCAATTTATTGATTTGTTATTGTTGTTTGTTTGATCAGGTATGAGTAATAATGCTAGGGGAATGATTATAGGTACCTTCCAGTGTATTTCATGATTCTCCTTCTATGCTTGTTACCTTCTACCAGTTACCTAATATTCATATCACTGCTTTCCTTTAATGTATTGTTTATTTATTTATTTGTTCCCATTTTCTTGTGTATTATAGTAAGAGTTTATAATTGCAATCCTTTTGATTAATCCATGATATGAGTACACAGAAGATTCATGAGCAAGAGTGTATTCATTATTCAACGAACAACTACATCCATTTTTACTGGGGAATTTTCATATGAGACTATTCTTCCTTTTAATCTACTATATAAAGGTTTTAAATTGGCCCTCAATATTAAAGATAATTACATTCTTGAAAGGATCAAAGACTCTACACCTTCGTGGCTTTTTGCTTGTTAGGACTGGAAATTTAACTCCCCAAGCATGCCTACTTGGATCTCCTATTGTAGACTTATGTGTCACAACCATTCATGTGCACCTTGTTTCTTGGCCTTTTTTTTTTTGCTTTCAACTCCAAGATGGAAATTGTTAGGCTTCGACCAAAATTGGGGTTTTCAATCTTGTCTCTTGCATCTCTAGTGATTTCTTAGGTGATATGGATTATCTCAGCTTTGCACTTAACTGGTCCCTTCTTTTTGTGCTTGCAGTTGGGTATTGCATAGCAGTGAATTATTCTTTTTATGGAGGGGATTTGTTTGGCCACTTGTGTTGAGCTTTCTTTTTTTCAGGTTTTTATGAGTATTGAGATTATCTCTTTATTTCTGTTGTATAGAAGTTCCCAAGTAAAATAGGTTTTCTTGCACTCGTCTGTGTTGTATTCTGCTACCCTTTTTAGTTTTTGTCCAGATGCTTATGTTCTTCGATGATCCAATTGATGAAATTCCTGGTGGTTGATAGGTATATTGTCCTACACATGGTAAATACTCAATACTCAAATCCTGGATCTCTTGACAGCCCCGTCAAGTGGGTCTTTATTACTCTCTCACTTTTGGTATTCTCTCTGCTTTCTTCCTGTTTCTTGCCGCATCGTCACCCCAGCTTGATTTTGTTTGTTGGATGGATGACAGTTGAGAGGATCAGATTTGGAAAATTTCAAAGATTGATGATGTGATCAGGCTTTGACTGTTAGTGTTAGTTCCTATCTTGTTTGATAGAGGGGTTTTCCTATTTGTTTCTTTGCCATTTCTGTGCTTGCATTGCAATCTCAATATATTCAGGCTTCAAGAGAGGGGTTTTTCAATCTTGTTTGTGGAAATTTGTAGTGGGTTTCATCAGCTTTGCATGTAACTCTTTCCTTCATTCCTTTGCTTGCAGTCATTGGGTCTTACGAAGCAGTGGATTCTTCTTTTCATGGAGTGACCTTATTTGTCCATAGGTGATGAGGTTTTGTTAGTTCAATCTTTTATGAGTAGAGAGAATTTTCAATTCAGTTTTCTTCTCTAATGACTCCTTTGTCTTTGTCAAAACTACTGTTAGTTTCTCAATTAGGACATTATTTTCACCCATGTGTTGTGTTCTGTTGCCATGAAGTTCTAAGTCCTCACGCTTATATTCTTCGATGATCCAATTGAAGAGGTCTTTTATGAATTTGGAGACCTGACAAGTACTTTGGCCTATTCTAGATCTTTTGAAAGTTGCATAAAATACTTCTTTACTTTTGTTCTTCTAACTTCTTATCTTATCTGCTTCCATTTTTTTCAATTATCACACTAGTTTTTTTGGTTGTACGGATGTGTAGACCATGTGTTAACACTGTTATAGATGTTGAAATTTGGAACTTCCAAAGTTTGGTTAACCAACATGTGATCCTCTTGCCACTTTTTGGTCTTTTTGGTGCTTGCACTGCATTCTGGATATTGTGTGCCCTTTGACAAAAGGGGGTTCTCAGTTGTCTATGGCATCTATAGTGATTACGTAGGTGGTTTTGGGTTCGTTAGATTTGCAATTAACTGTTGCCTTCTTTCTATTCTTGCAGCTATTGGTTACAGGGTAGTGAATTATTCATTTCATGGAGAGGTCGTGTTTGTTCGTTTGTTGTTGATGCTTCTTTGGTTAAGTCTTGTTTTGAGTATCCAGATTTTCGATTCAGTTTTTTTGCCTAATGACTCCTTGTGTTTGTGAAAACTATTGTTGTATGGAAGTTTCTCAAATAAGACATTAATTTCCACCTGAATGTTTTGTATTTGCTGCCATGAAGTTTTATGTCCAGACACTTATGTTCTTCAATGATCCAGTTGATAGGTTTCCTATGGTTATGGACACTTGAAAAGTACCAGCCGATTCTAGACCTTTTGATAGTGGCATAAAATACTTCTTCTCTTCTATTCTTGTAGCTACTTACTTATCTTCTCTGCTTCCATTTCTTTTTTGTTATCACACTAGTTTTTTTTTTTTTGGTTGGATGGATGTGTAGATCCTGTGGTGACACTGTTATGGATGTTTAGATTTGGAAATTTCATAGCTTGGTTAACCAACATGTGATCCTTTGCCACCTTTTAGTCTTTTTGGTGCATGCCCTGCTATCTGGATATTGTCCATGCTTCAACAAAAGATGATTTTCACTCTCATCTATGGCATCTCTAGTGATCATTTAGGTGGTTAGGGGTTCGTCAGATTTGCACTTGATTGTTCCCTTCTTTCTGTTCTTGCAGCCATTGGTTACAGGGCAGTGAATTATTCTTTTTATCGAGAGGTCGTGTTTGTCTGTTTGTTGTTGAAGTTTCTTTAGTCACGTCTTTTATTAGTATTGTGATTTTTGATTCAATTTTCTTCCCTAATGGCTTCTTTGTGCATGAGGGTTTTTAGTCCAAGCGCCTTATGTTCTTTGATGATCCAATTGTCTATAAGTACTCGGCCAATTTTAAATCTCTTTATAGTGGTGTAAGATACTTGTTCAGTTATATTCTTGTAGCTACTTGCTTATCTTCTCTGCTTCCATTTCTTTGTCATTGTTACACTATTTTTTTTGGTTGGATGGATGTGTAGATCTTGTGGTGATACTGGTATGGATGTTCAGATTTGGGAATTTCAAAGTGAGGTTGATCAACAGGTGATCCTCTGCCACCTTTTGGTCTTTTTGGTTCTTGCAATGCAATCTGGATATTGTCCAAGCTTTTACAAAAGGGGTCTTTTAGTTTTCATCTATGGAATCTCTAGTGATTACTTGGGTGGTTTGGGGTTTGTCGGATTTGGACGTAACTGTTCCCTACTTTCTGTTCTTGCAGCCATTGGTTATAGGGAAGTGAATTTTTGTTTTCATGGAGCGGCCATGTTTGTCTGCTTGTGTTGAGGTTTCTTAGTTAAGTCTTTTATGAGTATCGAGATTATGGATTCAGTTTTCTTCCTTATAACTAAGGGTCTTGTATGGAAGTTCTCAACTAAGATATTAATTTTCTCCGGCATGTGTTGTAGTTTGCTGCCATGAGGTTTTTAGTCTATACGACTTATGTTCTTCGATGATCCAATTGATGAGGTCTCATATGGCTATCGACACTTGATAAGTACTCGGCCAATTGTAGATCTTTTGATAGTTGCGTAAAATACTTCTTCAGTTTTATTATTGCAGCTACTTATCTTCTCCACTTCCATTTCTTTTTCGTTATAGTTATTTTTGGTTGGATGGATGTGTAGACCATGTGGTGACACTGTTATGGACGTTAGATTTGGAAATTTCAAAGCTTGGTTAACCAACATGTGATCCTCTGCCACCTTTTGTCTTTTTTTTTATGCTTGCACGACAATCTTGATGTTATTTGAGTTTTGACCAAAGGTGGTTTGTTCGTTAGATTTTCTCTCAATTGTTCCCTTCTTTCTATTCTTGCACCCATTGGTTTACAGGCAGTGGATTATTCTTTTGACGGAGCGGCTGTGTTTGTCCGTTTGTGTCGAGGTTTTTTTAGTAAAGTCTTTTATGAATATTGAGATTTCGTTTCAGATATGTTTCCTAATGGCTCTTCTGTCTTTGTCAAAACTACTGTTGTATGGATGTTTCTCAAATACGACATTATTTTTCACCGGAGTGTGTAATCTGCTGCCATAAAGTTTTAAGTCCAGATGCTTTTGTTCTTCGATGATCCAATTAATGACATCTCCTATGACTATGGACACTTGATAAGTACTCAGCCAATTCTAGATCATCTGATAGTGGCGAAAAGTACTTTTTTACTTTTTTTCTTCTATTATCTTCTATGCTTCCATATATTTTTCGTCATCACACAAGTTTTTTCTGGTTGAATGGACCATGTGGTGACATTGTTTTGGACGTTCAAATTTTGCAATTTCAAAGCTTGGTTTACCAATATGTGATTCTTTGCCATCTTTTGGTTTTTTTGGACGTTCAGATTTGGATAATTCAAATCTGGATATTGTCTGAGCTTTGACAAAGGGGTGTTTTTAGTGTCGTCTATGGCATTTCTAGTGATTACTTAGGTGGTTTGGGGTTCGTCAGATATGCACTTAACTATTCCCTTCTTCTGTTCTTGCAATCATTGGTTACATTGCAATGAATTGTTATTTTCATGGAGTGGTCGTGTTTGTCTGTTTGTGTTGAGGTTTCTATAGTTCAAGTCTTTTATGAGTATCGATATTTTCGATTCAGTTTTCTTCTCTTATGGCTCCTGTTATACTATAGAAAGTACTGTTGTATGGAAGTTTCTCGGCTAAGATAATATTTTTCACCAGTGTGTGTTGTGTTTTGCTGCCATGAAGTTTTTAATCCAGACATTATGTTCTTCGATGATCCAATTGACGAGGTTTTCTATGGCTATGGATGCATGATAAGTACTCAGCCAATTCTGGATCTTTTCTTTTGACAGTACCATAAAGGCTGCTCTACTTCTGGTCTTCTAGCTATATATATTCTCTGTTTCCATCTTCTTTTAGTTATCACAACTTGTTTTCTTTTGTTTGGATGGATGTGTAAACTATTGGTTACAGTAATAACGGTTAAGATTTGGAGATTTCAAAGTTTGATATCCAGTATGGCATCTCAGTACCCTCTTGTTCTTTTTGGTTCTCAGGGCTTCAACAAAAGGGGGTTTTAAATCTTGTCTATGTGGTATCTCTAGTGGTTTCTTAGATGGTATGCGTTTCGTCAGCTTTTGGACTTAATTGACCCTTCTTTTTGTGCTTGCAACCATTGGGTCTTACAGAGCAATTTTTCTTTTCATGGCGCGGATTTCTTTGTCCATTTATGTCGAGGTTTCCATGGCTCAAGCTTTTATGAGTTTTGACATTTTCAACTAAAATAGTTCTTTTTTTCATAAGTATGTGTTGTTCTACTACCATGTTTAGTTTTTAGTCTAGATGCTTATTTTCTTCAATAATCCAATGATGAGATTCCTGATGGTTGATGGTTATTGTCTCATGGACATCTGACAAGTACTCAATTTTGGATCTTTTGAAAGCCTCGTAAAATGGTAGTCTCTTTTGGTGTTCTCGCTGCTCATCATTTGTGCTTTCTTTTTCTTGTATTATGCTTGCTTGATTTTGTTTGTTGGATGTATGTATGGTGACAGTTGAGAGGAATATGACTTGGAAGATTTTGAAGGTTGGTGTCAAGTTTGCATTTCTGTGCACCTTCTTTCTTGGCCATGTTGGTGCTTGCATTACAATCTGGAGATTATCAGGTTTCGAAAGAAGGTGGTTCTCAATCTTGTCTGACGTTTGTGGTGAATTCCTAAGTGGTATGATTTTCACCAGCTTTGCACTTAAGAGTGTTCCATTCTTTCTCTGCTAGCAGCTGCTGGGTCTTACAGAACCATAGATTCTTCTTTTCATGGAGCGGCGTGGTCTGTCAATTTTGTGAGGTTTTTTGGTCAATGCTTCTAATGATTATTGATATCATCAATTCAGTTTTCTTCCCTAATCAGTATGGTTTCATTCTTCCTTATCAACACTGCTTCATTTGTGTGTATTTTGTTGCCATACATGTTTTTTAATAGTCCAGATGTTTATGTTCTTTGGTGATCCAACTGTTGAGATCTCCATGGTTATGGACAACACATGATAAGTGTATTCAAGCTCAGTCGTGGATCTTTTGATGGGTCTTTTAATGGTCCTGTAACACTGTTCTCTAGTTTTCGTGTTCTCGCTACTTACATTCTCTGATTTCATTTTGCCTACCTGTTTATTTAGTTTGGTTGGATGAATTTTTTTAGGCAACATGGGTAGTAAGAGGATAAGATTTGGAAATTTTGTAGTTTGGTTTCAGTGTGCATCCCTGTGGACCATGTTGGCCATTTTGGTGCTTACACTGCAATTTGGATATTGGATTGACCATTCCTCCAGAACAGGGCACTTTACAATCTTATCTTGCTTGGCATCTCGAGTGATCTTTCCTGCGTGGTATGGTTTTCCACTTACCTGTTACGTTCTTTTTGTGCATGTAACCATTGGGTTTTCCAGAGCATGGACTTCAATTCAGTTGTCTTCCTATTCAGTGGGTCCCTTTTCTCTTGTGGAAGTTCTCAACAATGATAATATGTTCCACTAGTGTGCATTGTACGCTGCAGCCATGAAAGTTTTTACTCTAGATGCTTATTTTCTTGGATGATCCAAATGATGAGATCCCTGATTGTTATGGACACCTGAGAAGTACCCAGACTCAATATTCCCAAGGGCTCCTCTACTTCGAAGTTCTTGGTACTTATCTTCTCTGCTTCTATTTTCTTATGTTTATCATGACACTTAATTATGTTTGGTTAGATGCATGTTTGTAGATCACATGGTGACCGTGAGGGGGATTGAATTGGTAATTTTGAAGTATGGTTTCGTCCTTCCCTTGTGCACACTATTTCTTTTTCCATTTTGGTGCTTGTGCTTGCACTGCAATTTGGAAATCACCAGGCACTGGCAGGGGAATTGTTGGGTCTGGCATCTCTAGTGATCTGTTCTATGTGGTATGGGTTTGGCTTCTAGCACTTAACCTGTTAACTTCTTTTTGTACTTGTTGTTGTTAGGTCTTTCAAGATTAGCGAAGTCTCCCTTTCATGGAGTAGCCTTGTTTCTTGTAGTGTTGAAGTTTCTTAGTTCAGGCATTGTATTAGTATCTAGCTCTTTGATTCAGTTTTCTTCCCTGGACATAAAGAGTCCTTTACTTCGTTGTCAAAAGTGTTGTTACATGGATGTTTTCAACTACGATAACTCTTTCCACAAGTGCATTTTCAGCTTTTAGTCCAGATGATTATGTTTTGCAATGATCCAACTGGTGAGGGCCTCTTATGGGTGTGGATATCTGGTATGTACTCCCTCAGTTCTGGATCTTTTCACAGCCCAGTAAAAATGCTCATCTATCTTTTGTGTTCTTGCTGCTCATCTTTGTGGCGTCCATTTTCTTTTTGCTTATCACATCAGTTTGAGTTTTGTGTGTTGGAAGGATGTATATACCCTACATCGTGAACTGTATTGGAGGATTAGAGTTGGAAATTTTAAAGGTTAGTGTTCAGTATGCTGGTTATTTAGGTGCTTCCACTGCAATCTTGATATCGTTTTAGGCCTTCGAGAAAAAGGGGGTTTCGAAATATTAATGATTTGGAAATTTTAAAGGTAGTTCAATAAGCTGGTCGTTTAGGTGCTTGCACTGCAATCTGGATATCTTTTTAGTGCTTCGAGAAAAAGGGCATTTCTAAATATTATCTACGTCATTTCTCATGATTTCCCAAGCAGTTTGCGGTGGCCAGCTTTTCACTTAACTGGTCCTTCTTTCTGTGCTTGCAGTTGTGGTTTTAAAGATTTAATTTCTTCTTTTTGTGGGGCAGCCTTTGTTTGTTGATTTATGTTGAGGTTTCATTTGGTTCAAGCTCCTGTGAGTGTCTGGTATTCAGTTCAGTGTTCTCTTCTCTAATCAGTATGATATTTTCTGAACCACTCTCTATTCAAAGTGGTGCTCTTCTAGCAGTTAGTTTAACTGAAAATTTTGCATGTCAATGGTGGTTACAGTACATAGTCATTTTCATTCAATTTCTGGTTCATTATTGGGTGCAGTATCTACAAGCCATAATCACTACTATTTTCAGACTAATTGTTGTTAGGTAAATAAAGCGCTCTTTTTTATTTTTGGAGATCTCTCCCCTATCTTCTTCTTTTTTCCTTGAAACATGTGTATTATTTTCAGATATCCAATCATTTGACAAGTTGCTTCAGACTGTAAGCTATTATGTATAACTTTAATATAAAAAGAGAGCTCCTGCACACTTTTTTCCTTGATAAACACCATTTGAACTGTCTTTGCAATTCATTGAGTCTAGAACAGATCAAGTGAAAAACTTGCTCATCTTTGTATGACAGGTCATGTACACTCTTTATGTATTTATATATATCACAAAGATATTCTTTTTTCTGCGTAAAAGATCTTCCTTGCCATTACGTATTAGATCATTGTGCAAGTTAGCACCCTGTTTCTTGGCCATGTTGGTGCTTGCACTACAATCTGGAGATTATCAGGCTTCGAATGAAGGCGGTTCCCAATCTTGTCTGGAATTTCTAATGAATTACCAGGTTGTACCTAGTTCACTAGCATTGCACTTACTGTTCCATTCCTTATGTGCTTGCAGCCGCTGGGTCTTTTTTTGTTTATGCTCCGCCTTGTTCCGCCCAACATGAACCCGCCCCACATAAACGAACCCTGCGTAATTTTTGTTTAAAAGTAATGTAACAATTATCAATCTACTGTTAATATTGAAATAATATATGTGTCTTCATTTCTAAGACAAATTGTAGAATATATAGTCATTAACTGAACTAACTTTTAAGTCGTCTTCCATCTTTGCCATTTCTTTTATACATAGAGTTTAATAATTGTGTATAATTATTCAAGAGTTATTTAAGTTTGCTGAACCAGGGAGGAATGCATCTTATTTCTTATTTTTCTCTCTAATGTATACGTACAAATCCTTAATTATCATCAATTCACTGCTTTAGCCTCTAGTTTGTACATAGAGCCATGTTTTAGGATCAAATATCAGCAAATAGACATGTATGTAAATAGTGAAATTAATAATTAACTATGAGTTAATGATACTTATGACATACATTAAAACAAATGATTCCTCTAGAAAAATCAAAACTTTCTTTGAACTAGACTTTGTTAGATATGCCAGTTGCCTCCTCTGTTTCACTGAAACTCTCAACACATCTACCCTTAATTTATGTTTCAAAAGAAACATCCCCAACCCGCGTACCGCCCCGCCCCATATGTTTCTTTTCAAAAATATTTTGTACTTGCCCCGCAAAAGCTCTAACCCGCCCCGCCCCGCAAATACTATTACCTCCCCCCCCTTCAACCTCTCTGCCCCATTGCCATCCCTATTGATGTTTCTAATGATTACTGAGATCTTCAATTCAGTTTTCTTCCCTAATCAGAATGGTTCCCTTCTCTCTTGTCTACACTGCCTTACTAGTGTGTATTTTGTAGCCATATTTATATTTTAATAAACCAGATGCTTATGTTCTTTGGTGATCCAACTGATGAGATCTCCATGGTTATGGACAACACATGATAAGTGTATTCGAACTCAATCGTGGATCTTTTGATTGCCCTGTAAGGCATTCCTCTACTTTTTGTGTTCTCGCTACTTCGCTTTTCTTATTTCGCTTAGCCAACCAATTGATTTAGTTTGGTTGGATGAATGTTTGTAGGCCACATGGTGGGAGTAAGAGGATAAGATTACGATATTTTGTTGTTGTTTTTTCGGTGTGCATTCTTGTGGACCATGTTTCTTACCATTTTGGTGATTGCACTACAATCTAGGTATTGGATATCACCAGGCATCAACAACAGGGAACTTTGCAATCTTATCTTGTTTGGCATCTCGAGTGATCTCTCCTGCGTGGTATGGTTTCCACTTACCAGTTACGTTTATTTTGTGCATGTAACTGTTGGGTCTTCCAGAACATGGACTTCAATTCAATTGTCTTTCTAATCAGTGGGTCCCTTTTCTCTGTCTAAATTACCGTGGAAGTTCTCAACAATGATAATATTTCCACTAGTGTGTGTTGTACTCTGCAGCCATAAAGTTTTTAGTCTAGATGCTTATTTTCTTGGATGATCCAAATGATGAGATCCCTGATTTTTATAGACACCTAAGAAGTAACCCAAACTCAATTTTAGATCTTCTTATGGCCCTAAGAGCTCCTCTACTTTGGTGTTCTTGTTGCTCTTATGTTTATCATGGCACTTGATTTTGTTTGCTTGGATGCATGCTTGTAGACCACATGGTGATCGTTTGGGGATTAGATATAGTAACACCTCGGACTTCGAGAAAGGGCTAAAAAGGATAAACGGGCAGGTCCATGAACCCAAAATGGAGGACCCTTCACGGCACTCTAGATGGGGCCGTTTAGGGGTCCTCGACCCATTAGGGCATCATGAACAACCATGTAGGACTGCCTGGGCCATAGTCACCTAGACGACACCTTAGACGGACCGTGTTGACTTGGATGACCCGTCTAGGGGTCCGTACAAGTCATCCACTAGTTTTTAAATTTTGTGTCAACTTCAAACGATCATATCTCTCAGCACAAAATGAATTAGGTTGCCCATGACCTATCAAATTAAAGGTTTTTGAGTCATCTTTCCAACACCACCAAGTTTTCCTAATTTTGAGCAAGGAGTAAAAAGTAATGCCCATTTTATTGAAGACTTGTCGGGCAGGGCAACATCACGACCCACTAGATGCGTCGTGATGCTTTTAACGGCCCGTGAAGCCCATCTTTTAAGTCACCTCGTCAGTTTTAAGTCAGGGTCGTATTGGTCTTTTCCCCTATGCGTTTGATACTTAAACTACGTCGTTTTACTTCGTCTAAGCCTAAGTAATCAGTCAAAAAAACTGCCTAACACATTCATTCTCCTAAAATCATTAGACTTAGAAAGAAAAGAAGAGAAAGGGGCGATAGTTTTCTCTCCAGAATAAGCAGAGCTCTCTTTCAAGTTCAGCCCCGAAATTCAAGGGATGTCTTTGTAGTTTTCTTCACCAGGTATGTGGGTATTCACTAAGGGTTTCGCTTGCCCTTATGCCCAAAATTTCAGACTCCTTTTTCGATTATTATTGTTTTATGAAACTAGAGTTCTTGCCCAACTATGCAGATTCTTTACAAAACTGATTCTTGTGATTACTACTTGATTCTATATTTATTTAAATGACTTTGCATGAATTCTTATGGAGATTTGAAAGGAATAGCCAGTAATTGTAGTATTTTCACATGAATTAGCTCTTCTCCAGAATTTAGCTCAGGGTGTTCCCTGGATTTTACATCATCAATAGGATAAACATTTGCTAATATATTCCCTGATTTTAAAGTTAATATGAAAAAAAGGGTCAACAATAACCCCCATTGATGATGTTTTGAACATATTTTGAATTTGAAGCAATGTAACAATGTTTGTGAATTATGCATTATGATTATTGTATCTTAACAATATGTTTATCTGAAAAATGACATCTAAACCCAAAAAAAATTAGCAATATGAATATTTGTGACCAAACTATTAGAGGACATTTTTACTGAATTTTCCACTGTTTAAGAGTATTTTTGACCCTTTTCCAGTTTTTAAACTATATTAAGATTGAATAGATATACTAGCGGCTATGTTTGCTTAGTTATGAACTTTTCCCATTATTTCCCCCTAGAGTATATAATTATGATGGATATGCAATAAATGAATTTATTATTAAAAAGAAGTTAGCTAATTAAAATGATGTGTCAACTAGGAAAGAATACATCGTAAGTATATAATTAATTTTTATTTTAAATAAATTAGCTAATTATTTTACTTTGTTCACATCAAGAATCTGGCCTAGTTTATTTCAATTCATCTCCTATTATATTCAACGAATTCGAATTATGGATGAAAATATATCAAGGAACTGGTCCTTCGATTTTGCTTCTAAATTGGATCAACCAACACTTAGCCCAAAACTTGGACTACTAATTTAGGCCCGAAATCACTCAAACCCCACGCTCCTCTCCCTTTCCTTCGTCACTCTTCATTCTCTCCTCTTCCAACGGTCCTTTTACAATTTGGAATTAGTCTCTGCAACGGCTCTTTCGGTTTGAAATTTGATATCTCCGGCACCCTACATAGCTTTATTTATTGTCCATATATATCAGCCATTGAAATTAGGGATACTTAGCTCTGGAGAAAACTTTTCTCGTCCAAGTCTTTTTCGAGTTCTCTTTTGGCTGTTTCAGTTGTTCGTGGTGGAGGGTTTGTTATCTTCGACTCGTCTAGTCTGTTTTGAGTTCTCTTTTGGCTGATTGAGTTGCTCGTGGTTGAGGGTTTGTTGTCTTCGATTCGTCGTCCCAAAACACTGATCCTAAAAAGGTATTATTATCTCAATTTTTACTTTGCTTTACGTTGAATTTGTGTATTAGCAGTTTTTTTTCTAGATTTTGCTGACTGTCTATTTTTCAATTCACATTCAATATTTCTTTGTGTATTCATTGTTTATAATGTTTAAGCTTCAAGTATGTTTAGAGATTATTGTAAGAATTTAGCCTTTCTAATTGATAACACCTGCTTCATCCTTTGTTACAACTCTTTACCTCTTTCTGTTCTAATATCTAAAAATATCTCTTTTAGCTGGATGTTTGATGTTTATTTGACTCATTATCAAAAGCTGTTTGTTTTGATGAGAATCTATTTCAATTTATTTAAGATTCACAACTATGTAATTCCTAAAAAATATAATTTTGTTTCGGTTTTAAGTTTAGATTTCAGATTGAAATTTGACTCGAGTTCATGGCTGTTTGAAATCTTATACTTGTCTAAGCTTTGGTTTATCCACTCGTTCATTCTATCTTGCTAGCTTACTTCGAAAAAAATCTGGATATGATCTCGTGATGTTGAATCTAAGGCTAGAAAGTAGTTTTTCATCGTTTATAAGCAATCTGGTCTGTTGTTTGAATCATGAATTTATTTGTCAAGCATGATTTATTTTGCTTAACCATCTATGATCACCATTGTTTCAACCTAGAATTTGGAGTGTTATATTAATTTATCAGCTCCTCTTTAATTGATTAGTGTACTTGCTAAATGAAATACATATACAAATGACCAATGTGTCCTGTTTTTGATTGTTTCCCCTAATGGCTCCGTCACGGCGTCACCTAGGTGTCTTGTCGAAATAATTTGAAAAGGTTGTTGTTTGGGTCTTGATTTTATTTTATTTTTTTGTTTGTTCATTTCCTACTGTGTTAAAATTAAGTCGATACAAGCGTAGGTTATATTTTCGAAGTTGTCTTCACCTATGTTGCGTGGACTCTTCATTTTTGCGGCCGAACCCGTCTCGACGCGACACTGGTGCGGGCGCGGGTGCGGGGTGCGTGTCGGATTTGGTCAATCCGATCCGGATACTTTGACCAAAGCCGAGAAAAAAAATGGGGAATAAGAGATAATTTCATGGATGGCGAAAGTTGACGACGACGAAGTTGTCACAAGGTCTGGCTGCTCCATGGAAAAGAATAATGAAGAG
>NW_006239400.1:35452-35622 GCF_000226075.1 Solanum tuberosum
TAAAAGAAGGTTAGGGTTTCTTGGGAGAAGAAAAGGCATTCTTGGGAGAAGAAAGGGCAGCACGTCAGAACACGTCAGAACTTTAATTAATTGTACTACTATCTAATTTAATATGCTATATATATAGATATGGCAGCACGTCAGAACTTTAATGAATTGTACTACTATCT
>NW_006239400.1:35633-53042 GCF_000226075.1 Solanum tuberosum
TGTACTACTATCTAATTTAATAGGCTATATATATATATAAATGATTATTTCTTTTTTATAATAAATAAAAGGAATTATAATTTTTTTAAAATTAATTAGTAACAAGTAATTAATTTATACTTTTAAATTTGTATATCTATAATTGATATCCTTTTAAGTATAAGTATAGCATTTTACAAGATATTTATTATTATTATTATTATTATTTATAATATTGAATAATTTTAACGAATCCCCGCACCCGTATCCATACTCGGATTCGCACCCCCGAATCTTAAAATTTAAATTTTGCCGAATCCGACTCTCGGATTTGCATCCGTCTCGGATACCCGCACCCGAGTCCGAGCAACTTAGGTCTTCACCCTATCCGCCCCTTTCTTTTTTTACGTCTCCTCTCTTTGATTCAAATTTGCCTATAAGGAAGAAGTTGCAATGCATGATTGCCTAGTCTTGTGATGTATTAGCATATTTATTTCCATACACTGGCCTATCTCTGCATGTTTTTATCTGTATGATAAGTTTTGTTTCCTCTTGGATTGTGTCTTGTGGTAAAATACTTACATGTGCTATCCAGCATGTTTTTAGCATATGAGACAATTCCCTGTACATATTCATAAGATGTTGAGAAATTGAGACGTGCTTGTTTATCTCTTTCCTTATATAATTTTGATGCCAAGATTTTTAAAGACACTATTTTCTCTTTTGCGAGAGTCATCTGATTCACTGTCTAAAAAATAAGAAAGTCTTAGTCATCTATCTTGTAGTATTCTAATATGCTAGTATAGTAGTTTTGAACTTTGTCTGGCTACCTATCCTTTAGGGTATAGATTTTTTTTTTTCTTCTTTGCTATGAATTCCCATTTGCTACTGTTTTAACAAATCCCTTGAAAGAATGTTTTGTGTTCTCACTATTTCGTTTACATTTAACTATTTTTACTACTTGTTTTGAAATCTTTTGGAGATAGAAATTTCATAAAGAGTCCTGAATGTGTGCTGGTTTAAGTTATTGTCATCAGTCTTTTCGTTTGTGCTTCTCGTTTAAATGATTCCTTGCTGTAAATAGTTCGTTTTATCCTATCCAGCGATTGATTAACTAAGGCTTGAACTATGATTAAATAGGTCATAGAATATGTATGGTTTGTCTTAAATCAAGTTCTTTCCTTTTAAATGTTTGTCACAGTCTAAGATTTTAGTCGACGTGTAACTATGATATGTTTCTGCTAAAAGGCTATAGTTATATGAATTCTTGGAGATTATGGCCTTAATGTTTCCTTCTACTGTTTCATGAAACATGTTGGGTGGCATGATTTTTTATTTTTTTACTTTTGTTCAACCTTGGTAAAGCTCGTCCTGTTCTCTATTTGAATATGCCTGACCACTAGCTTACAAGAAGTCATCACTTTGTTCCAACCTTGGTAAAGCTCGTCCTGTTCTCTATTTGTTCATTTGTTTGCTATTGTTAAGGTATAACCTTTGGACGGGTATACATTTTGAGTTCTCTCCAGTCTCTCCTCTCCCAACGGTCCTTTCAGAATTTGGATCATCTCTGCAACGGCTCTTTGGGTTTGGAACTTGAAATCTCCCGCACCCTAAAAGGCTTTATTTGTTATTTATGTAATACTGTTGGAAAAACGCGGACTAACACAAAAATATATATGGTCAAAATAATAGAAATAAAATGGGAAAATAATGACACGAAGAATTTTACGTGGAAACCCTTTTAAATAAGGGTAGTCACTATAGTAAGGAATTTTACATTGTGTAGTAACGAATACAATACTCAAAGTGACTACTACACACTCAAAAGGAATGACACTCTTTTGATTTCCACCTTACTAAAATATCGTTCACACTCTTTCTCTTCACAGATTATTTTTCTTATATAGTCTATGGAATATCTCACTTTGCTCTCAAATATTTTTTTCTCTCTCTAACTTGGTGTATTTGAAATGAGCAAGGACAAAACACATCGACGTTAGATATCATTGGATTCGTGAGGAAGTGGAGAGTGAATCATTTCACGTCAAAAAGATCCACACATGTGAAAATCCTGCAGATATGCCGGCCAAGACAATATCGAAAGACAAGTTAGAGTTATGCAAAGAACTTGTCTGTATGAGCTCTCTCTAAAGAAAATGAAGATGTTTTCTTCTGTTGAATGGGTTTGGAGGGGGAGATTTGTAGGGTCCATACCCATTATAGATAAACATAAGGAAAGATGAAATGCAGGAAAGGTTGAAATGTTTGTTGCAACAGTTGTTGACTTTAACAATATAAGCAACAAACATTTCAACCTTTGCTGCATTTCAACTTTCCTTATGTTTATCTATAATGGGTATGGACCGTACAAATCTCCCCCCTCTAGACCCATTCACCGGAAGAAGACCATCTTCATTTTCTTTAGAGAGAGCTCATACTGACAAGTTCTTTGCATAACTCTAACTTGTCTTTCGGTATTGTCTTGGTTAGCATATTTGCAGGATTTTCACTTGTGGATTTTTTTGACGTGATATGATTCACTCTCTACTTCCTCACGAATCCAATGATATCTGACGTTGATGTGTTTTGTCCTTGCATGGTACATGGAGTTCTTGCTCAAGTCTATTGCACTCTGACTATCATAATAGACAACATACTCTTATCTGTTGCAATCCAAGTTCTTGAAGAAATCGCTTTAGCCATATCATCTCTTTACCAGCTTCAGTAGCCGCAATATACTCAACTTCAGTTGTAGATAGTGCAACACACTTCTGCAACTTTGACTGCCATGATATAGCTCCCCTTGAAAAAATAAACAAATATCCAGTTGTGGATTTTGTGTTATCAAGGTCACCTGTCATATCAGCATTTGTATAGTGCAACACACTTCTGCAACTTTGACTACCATGATATGCTCTTTTCCCAGATTGTTGAGAAATCTGCGGACAACACCAACTGCATGAGCAATATCAGGTCTAGTGCATACCATTGGATACATTAGACTTTCGACGTCGGAGGAATATGGAACTTTGGCCATGCTCTCTTTTTCCTCCCTAGCTGTAGGACACATCTTCTTGCTCAATTTCATATGACCAGCAAGAGGTGTACCATGCTTAGCATTCTTCATACTGAAGCGCTCTAGTACACGTTCAATGTACTTCTTCTACGAGACCAGTAATTCTCATGCCCAAAATTTGCTTTGCATGACCCAAGTCTTTCATAGCAAAAGACTTGCACAACTCTTTCTTTAATTCATCAATCTTGGAAATATTCTTGCCCACAATCAACATACCATCCACATACAGCAAGAGGATAATAAAATCATCGTCAGAATTTTTTTATACAAATACATAATGATCTGATGAAGTCTTCGTCTAGGAGCTTGCTTTAGGCCATAGAGACTCTTTCTGAGTTTGCACAAAATAATTTTTTTACCTTCTATTCTACTTTGAGAGTAGAAGCCCTCAGGTTGTTCTATATAAATCTCTTATTCTAGGTCACCGTGAAGGAAAGTCGTCTTCACATCCATATGCTCAATCTCTAAATTAAGACTAGCAGCCAAACCTAGAACCGTACGAATGGAGGACATTTTCACGACAGGAGAAAATATTTCGTCAAAGTCAATACTCTTCCTTTGACCAAATCCCTTAACAACCAATTTAGCTTTGTACCTGGGCTTCAAGTTATGTTCTTCTACTTTAATTTTGAACACCCATTTGTTCTTCAAAGCTCTCATGCCCTTGGGCAATTTTACCAACTCATAAGTGTGGTTCTCATGCAGAGACTTCATCTCATCTTGCATGACTTCAATCTATTGATCCTTGTGCTCATCTTCCATGGCCTCCTCATAACATTCAGGTTCTCCCCCGTCAGTGAGTAACACATACTCATTGGGTGAATAACGAGAGGAAGAAACTCGTTGTCTTGTGGACCTCCTAAGCGGGATATTTGATTCGTCCACAACTTCATGAGCAGAAGGATCATCAATAACATCATTGTTATTGTCAACATCAACGTGTTGATCCGAGGCATGATTATGGGCGTCACCATGATCATCAAGCCCAACAACATCATGCATACTTGTGTGAGGAACTTCATCAAGATGAATTATGCCATCAAAACCTGAAGATTCTAGCTTCTTCGTTTTGTCAATATCTTCAATTGTTTGATTCTCCATGAAAATAATATCACGGCTTCTCACGAGTTTCTTCTCAATTGGATCATATAGCCTATAACCAAATTCATCAAGGCCATATCCAATGAAGATGCACCGTCTTGTCTTGGCATCTAACTTTGACCTCTCATCTTTCGGCACATGTACAAAAGCTTTGCAACCAAATACTCTCAAATTATCATAGGAAACATCCTTTCCATACCAAACTCTATTTGGAACATCACTTTGCAAAGCAACAGTAGGAGATAGATTAATAACATGTGCAGCGGTCAATAAAGCCTTACCCCAAAATGATTTCGGCAACTTTGCTTCAGAAAGCAAACATCTAACTCTTTCCATCAAGGTCCTGTTCATCCTCTCAGCCAAACATTAAGCTGAGGAGTCTTAGGAGGAGTCTTCTATGTCTAATACCTTGATGCTTGCAGTATTCGTCAAATGGTCCACAATATTCACCACCATTATCAATACGAATACATTTCAGTTTCTTTCCTTTCCAGTTTCTCTTTCAACTGAAGCCTGAAACTGCTTGAAGACACCTAACACAATATTCACCACCATTATCAGTACAAATACATTTCAGTTTCTTTCCTTTCCAGTTTCTCTTTCAACTAAAGCCTGAAACTGCTTGAAGACACCTAACACTTGGTCTTTAGTCTTCAAGACATAGACCCAAAGTTTTCTCGAGCAGTCATCAATAAAAGTGACAAAGTAGTGTGCACCACCAAATGTCATTTTCTTCATTGGACCTCATAAATCAGAGTGCACCAACTCAAGCAACTATGTCTTTCTCGAAGGAAGATTAGACTTGAAGGAACCTCTATTTTGTTTACCAGCCAAACAGTTCACACTTTTCTAATTTTGCACTTTGGAAATTTGACAATAATTTCTTCTTGGCTGGAACATTAAGTCGTTTCACGCTGATGTGGCTAAGCCTCTTGTGCAATAACGTTGAAGAGTTATCGCTCTCAACCGCATTCACCATATCAACATAAGTAGAAGTTGTAGTCCAGTATAGACCACGACATTTGTTGCCATGAACCACAACCAAGGAACCCTTAATAAGTGTAGCGACCCTAAAAATGAAATCGCGAAACTAGAGCCTCGTGTGTTGGTATTTAGTTGGTAATCTTGTATAAATGCTTAAATATGGTGTTAGAGGTCAGTTTGATTGTGTTGGAGGTCAAACGTCAAGAGACGTCCGGAAACTAGTCTTTTGGTGCTAGTGTGTTCTAGTGTGTTGTCATTGATATTGATGTGTCGTTTTGAAGGTGAAATCATAAGGAGGTGGTTCCAATGTGTAATTGGACATGTGTAGGGGGTAAACGTCCGGGTACGACTCCCCAAGGACCACCCTAAGGGTTCTTGAGGAGGACCTAAGTTCAACCCCCAAGGCTGCCCCAAATGAAATGATTCGACCTACGGATGGGGTTCACGCCCCGTAGGTCCATCCACGGTTCGTGGATGGCCTCCGTAACTCCATTTGGCTCCCCCACAGTACCAAACCACGGATGCACAACACGGGGCCGTTAATCCATCCACGGTCCGTAGATGGTGGCCGTGGTTTGGCACCTGTGTTGCTGTCATTTAAGTCGGCCATGGTACCAATTCACC
This sequence comes from Solanum tuberosum, assembly GCF_000226075.1. Taxonomy (NCBI): domain Eukaryota; kingdom Viridiplantae; phylum Streptophyta; class Magnoliopsida; order Solanales; family Solanaceae; genus Solanum; species Solanum tuberosum. Next base: position 41,398 of record NW_006239400.1, read on the forward strand.
CCAAGTCTTTTAAAGTGTGGGGTCGGTTGTTTTAACTTATTTTTGGTATTTTAAAAGGTATTTTTGAATTCATTCTTCAAGTTAAAACTCCCAAAGACTTTCTCTCTCTAGAGTTTTCTCAAGTTCAAGGAAGAAGAAGGTGGAGAGCTAGGGTTTCAAATTGAGGGTTTCCTTCCACCAAATTTTGTTGGGATTTCTTCAAGTGAGGTATGGTGTCTCTTCATCTAGGACTCATCTTCATCCTAGAGTCAATTTCAAAGGATTTTACAATGTTTTCAAAAAGTGACTAAAAGCTTGTTTTTGAATTCTATCAAGGGCTCTTGTATGAAAATGATTTGAAACGTTTGGGTATGGATTAATTGATGTGTTTGTGGTTTTTGAATGAAATACTCCATGAACCCTTGTCTTTTACAAAACCCTAAAATTTGCTATGAAGTGCGTCTTTTTCTATAAATTCAAAGTTGATGGAATTATGTGTAAAGTGAATTGTATTGATATCTCTTGGGTTGTTTAATGTTTATTCATGATTAATTGTTGATAATTGGTGAATTAAGGGTGGTAAGCCTTATGAGTGAAGTATTGGTGATTGCTTTGGATTTTGGTGATTTTGGTTATGGCTTTGGATTATGGTAAGAAAGCTTGAACTCTCTTTATTGAATTGATTGTTGTTGGTAGGTTGAATCCACCTTTGGTGGAAGTGTTATATCTTATTCTTGTGTGGTATTATTGTGAATTGTAGCCATGAAGGCATTGGTGAAGTTGTTGTATAATGTTGGAATATTGTATTATTGTGAATTGAGGCCATGAAGGGCATTATATGAGTGTTACTATATTATTATATTATTATACATATATGAGGCTATATGTAAAGTCCTATATGAAGCTATATGTAAAGTTTGTGTGAAGCTATAATGTGAAGATGTTCTAATGGTATTAATGTGATATTGTATAAAAGTGTTATTATGCTATAATGTGAAAGCGTGTTTCTCTTGAAATGGTGATATGTGGTGATGATGGACTATGATGAGTCTTTATAAGATGATGTTGTAGCTCATACGCTAGACTTGAGTATCTTGTCTTGTGTCATGAAAGCTTGACTATATATATGAATGTTTGGTTGGGCTATGACTTAGTAATGGAGATCTTCCTATGAATGCTAAAAGAGGAATTCTAGGCCAAGACTTGAATGGTAGACTTAAGCATAGTGCCTTTTTCATGAGTCTAGCTTTCCTAAGTAAATGTATAACCTTGAAGGATGGGCTTTAGGGTGATGTTCCCATCTTGACTGAAATAATAGACTTAGAGATGGATGGAGCCGGAACGGCATGAGAATCCTTATCTAAGAAAGTCAAATGAGCTATCCTTATGACCTAAATTGGCTATGACTAGAAATGGGGACCTTTTCTTGGGAAGAGGTACTATGAGTTAGTTGAACTAGAAAAGGAACCCTCTCTAGTACATATGTGATTGAATACTCTATGGAAACCAAGGCTAAGCACCGAGTGGATGTGGTTAGGATGGTGGCCTAGTTGAGCATGAGATTAGGCACAATGAACATCCTTGGACATCTCTTATCTAAGAAAGTCAAATGAGCTATCTTTTAGTTTAACCCTTGGCAAGTAGAACAACCTCCACGGAGTAGGATAGACTCCGGATTCCATACCTTGCTAGTGTGGTCTATGTCGGTTAAGACCTATTTCCATCATATGGGAATAGGTTCTACAACGTGTAGGTAGTAGTATGGGATGCTATTTACACATGGCACGAGTAGGCTTAGAAGATGCTAAAGTGAGTTCCCTAAGCCTTAGGGCTATTATGTGATTGTCCCATATATGCTTGTGTGTGTCTCTTAAATGGTTTTATAAAGAATGTTGACTCAGTATGTTATAATGTAATGATAAAACCCTTGTCTATGGTAACTCTTAGGAACACTTAGGTGTATATGAAGAGGTTTCATGGGCGGTCACTTCATTATTCACTTAAGTGTGGCTTAGGGTGACTTGAGATAGAGGCTTAAATGGTAATGAAGGACTTACTTTGCTACCTTGATTAAGTATGGTACACTTGTGTTAATTGGGTTGTAAATGATGTGAATATGGTCTTATTTGTGAATGGTGACTTGAAATGTGGGTTTATGCTTGTGGTTGTAAAGGTTTGTTAAAGGTCTTAAAAGCATACATTCCTTGTAAATGTCCGTTGTGCATGTTTTCTTGCATGGTCGTCATACTTAGTACTTATTGTACTAATTCCATATTTCTCTATTGTTACAAGTGTAGGTGGTGGAAAGTGAAGAGATTTTTTGAGGAAGCTTGGGATATTGACTATTTCTCAAGAAGTTTGGTATGTCCTCATATATTCGAGGACATAGTTGAACCCTTTCTAGTATTTCCACTGTGTATAAGATGGTACATGAGACTTAGAAATTCTACTTCTTTACATTTGAAAGATTTTGTAATAAAAAGTGTTTTTATTCCTTACGGTTTTTATTACCGAATGCAATGATTGATTGCTAAGGGCTAGTATTAGACCTCCAAGAGGTCGAGTACGCATGTTACGACTTGGGGGTGCTCTCGGGTCATGACAATAAGTTTTCATTTTCCATCACCGTTGGTACTAACATATCCTTCATCATTCAAAATCAGGTGCAGACGAACATCAAGAGCATGTTTCACATTGTTCAAAACTAGTTTAGTTTCAACACTAGTTTCCAAACAAATTGTACCAATACCATCCACCTTAAAAAGAGTCTCATTACCCATACTCAAGGTTCAAAATCACCAAGAGTATAGGAAGAGAAAAAATCCTTCCTTGATGTCACGTGAAATGCGGCATCAGTGTCCACAACCCAACTTGACCCATCACAAGCAATATTTATCATATCCGCATCAAAGACGATAACAAGATCTTTGGTGGTGACAGTGGCTAGGCAATTTTCACTGTCATCTTCTTTAGTTTCCTCTTTGTTTATGTTCTCCCTCTTCAATTTCCTGCAAAACTTCTTTGTGTGCCCTTTCATGCCACAATGATAGCACTCAATATCCTTAAGTCTTCCTCTGGATTTGCTCCTATTTTGTTCCCTATTTTGAGAACCACGAGTTTTGTTTCTCCCCCTGGAGCCAATTATCAGGACATCTGACGAAGAAGAACCTTGAGGTTTTCTTCTCATTTCTTCGTTCAAGACACTACTCTTGGTGGAATCCATAGAGATCACACCATTCGGAGGAGAATTTGACAATTTAGTTCTAAACGTTTCCCAAGAGTCTGGTAGGGAACCAAGTAGAAGCAAACCTTGAATTTCTTCATCAAATTTGATGCCTGTAGTAGATAATTGATTCATGATTCCCTGAAAATTATTCAGATGGTCTGTCATCGGAGAACCATCATGATACTTTAAACTCAACATCTGCTTTATTAAAAATATTTTGTTGTTGCCAATCTTCCAAGCATACAAACTTTCAACATGCTCTTATAGAGTTCGAGCATGTGTCTTCCCAGAAATATGGTTCAACACATTATCGTCAACCCATTGCCTAATGAATCCACAAACCTGCATGTGCAACATATTTCACTCTTCATCTGTTTTATTATCAGGTTTTACAGTGGTAAACATTGGTTTGTAAAAATTCTTGACATGAAGCAGAAATTTCCCCTTCCAAATGTCATAATTAACACCATTCAAAGTAACTATTCTACTTGTGTTAGCTTCCATTGTTTATCCCCCAAAAATATAGTTATTGCAAACCAAAGTAGATATTTTCTGATGTGGAAGTTCAGACTGTGCTGCAACCACAGATACTCAGATAAAACCTTGACTCTAATACCAGTTTGTTGGGAAAATGCGGACTAAGACAAAAATATATATGGTCAAATTAATAGAAATAAAATGGGAAAATAATGACAACAAGAATTTTAACGTGGAAACCCTTTTAAATAAGGGAAAAGCCACAGGCCAAGAGGAACAACTGATATCACTATAGTAAAGAATTTTACACTGTATAGTCACGAATACAATACTCAAAGTGACTACTACATACTCAAAAGGAATAACACTCTTTTGATTTTCACCTTACTAAAATATCGCTCACATTCTAGTTTTCTTCACATACTATTTTTCTTATATAGTCTATGGAATACCTCACTTTGCTCTCAAATATCCTTTTTTTCTCTCTAACTTGGTGTGTTTGAAATGAGCAAGGGCTCTCTATTTATACGAGAAATCTACTCCTAATGATGTCACTCATGACAATATAAAAAACACCAAAGTTTCAACCTTTGCAACTATGCAGATTTCTTGGTAAGATTTTAGTTGAAAAAGAAATGGTGAGCTTTGGTTTGTTGCAGCATTTGCTGACTTTAACAATAAGCAACAAACATTTCAACCTTTCCTACATTTCAACTTTCCTTATGTTTATCTATAATGGGTATGGATCCTATATATACATCAGCCATTGAAATTGGGAATTCTTAGTTTTGGAGAAAACTTATCTCGTTTAGTCTGTTTCAAGTTCCCTTTTGGCTGTTTGAGTTGCTCGTGGTGGAGGGTATGTCTTCGATTTATTGTTTTGATGGGGAAAATGCAGAGGATAATTATAAGGATGACACAAGGAGTGTAAAACATGTTTATTTAAATGTTCGTGACTTTGTGTGGGGCAAGACATGTTTATTCAGTTTGTGATCGTAGTGGCCAGGTCCCAGAAAGCTGATTCTAAAAGGGTATTATTATCTCAATTTTTAGTTTGCTATACGTTGAATTTGTGTATTAGCAAAAAAAAATTTCTAGATTTTGCTTTGACTGTCTAGTTTTCAATTCATATTCGATATTTCTTTGTATTCATTGTTTATGATGTTTAAGCCTTTATGCTTGTAATCTTAGGTAGAATTGTTAATATTAATCCTTAATCAATTTAGCTTCATGTATGCTTAGAGATTTTTGTAAGTATTTAGCGTTTCTCATTGATAAAATGCTTCACTGCTGCACAATAGCACCTGCTTTATCCTTTGTTACAACTCTTTTCCTCTTCTGTTCTAATATCTAAAAATATCTCTTTTAGGTGGAAGTTTGATGTTTACTTGACTCATAATCAAAAGTTGTTTGTTTTGATGAGAATCTATTTCAATTTATTTAAGGTTCACAATTATGTAATTCCTAAAAAATATAATTTTATTCCAGTTTAAGTTTAGATTTCAGATTGAAGTTTGTCTTGAGTTCATGGCTGTTTTAAATCTTATACTTGTCTATGCTTTGGTTTATCCACTCATTCATTCTATCTTGCTAGCTTACTTCGAAAAAAATCTGGATGTGATCTCGAGATGTTGAATCTAAGGCTAGAAAGTAGTTGTTCATCTAAGTAATCTGGCCAGCTGTGCATTAAGAGTAAATTAGTGATATATTTTATCAGCTCCTCTTTAATTGCTTTGCTTACTTGCTAAAAGAAATGCATATACAAATGATAATCTGTGCTGTTTTTGATTGTTTCCCTTCCTTCTAATGGCTCCGTCACTTAGGTGTCTTTAGGTAGTTGTTCATCAGGATATATTTTAATAGCATATTTGTTTCCATACAGTGGCCTATCTCTGCATGTTTTTATCTGTATGATAAGTTTTGTTTCCTCTTGGATTGTGTCTAGTGATAGAATACTTACCTGTGTCATTCAGCATGTTTTTAACATATGTGTCAATTACCTGTACATATTAATAAAATGTTGAAAAATTGAGACGTGCTTGTCTATCGTCAGATCTCCCTTACTGTATATAATTTTGATGCCAAGATTTTTAAAGACACTATTTTCTCTTTTGCGAGTGTCGTCTTAGTCATCTATCTTGTGAGTATTCTAATATGCTAGTATAGTAGCTTTAAACTTTGTCCGGCTACCTATCGTTTTGGGTATAGATTTATAATTTTTTTCTATTGCTATGAATTCTCATTTGCTACTGTTTTAGCCAGTCCCTTTAAATAATGTTTTGTGTTCTCACCATTCTGTTTGCATTTGACTACTTATTACTCGTTTTGAAATCTGTTGGAGTTAGAAATTTATAAAGAGTCCTGAATGTGTGCTGGTTTGATCTACTGTCATCAGTTTTACCTTTGTTTTTCTCGTTTAAATGATTCCTTGCCGATTTCCAACAAATAGTTTGTTTTATCCTATCCAGTGATTGATTAACTAAGGCTTGAACTATGATTAAATAGTATGGTTTGTCTTAAATCAAGTTCTCTTTCCTTTTAAATGTTTGTCACAGTCTAAGGTTTTAATCGAGGTGTAACTATGATATGTTTCCGCTAAAAGGGCTATAGTTGTATGAATACTTGGAGATTATGGCCTTAATGTTTCCTCCTACTGTCCTCTATTTGAATATGCCTGACCACCAGCTTGCTTGAAGTCATCACTTTGTTCTAACTTTACCTTGTTAAAGGGTTGATTAAGTGTCAATCAATTGTTGTGAAAATTGAAATCTTTGTTCCTTTGTTTGCTACTGTTAAGGTATATAACCTTTATTTATTTTGAGTTCTTTTGTTTCTTATTAATGATAGGTTTTCTTCATTGTTTTCTTTTTCCTCTACTTGAGTTTGATATACTTGAACCGATGGTCTTTCGGAAACGACCTCTCTATCTTCATGAGGTAGTGGTATTAGTCTGCGTACACTTTACCCTCCCTCTTCAAACCCCACTTAGTGGGATTTCACTGGATATGTTGTTGTTGTTGGTTTGCTAAGAAGGTGTTAAACTTACGATAATGTTCATTAGTTATTGAATCAATTTCAGATTTACCTTAGCTTAGTCTTTCTTTAAACATGCTTGGTTTAGGATAATTCAAGTTTGATTATTTCTCATTTTCTGGGATTAGCTCTTGGATCATTATTTCAGTTTTGAAAATTTGCTCAAAGTTTAATCCATCTTTACAAGTTAATATTAGGTTACTGGTGTTGCATCAGTTAATTTTCTTAATTAGTTTGCAAAGTCTCCTTTTAATCCTATTGTACATGAATTTCTTCGAATCGTAGACTCCTATTCTCCCTTACATTTTCAAATTGGGCTCAATCCCGATTTCGTCTTCAAGTCAACCTCGTCAAAGTGAAAGGGAGGCTAGTATTTTAAATGGTCAAGACCTAAATTCGCCAACCAGGTTTTTTTTCTAACTTAGTCTCTTACTTTAATCAGTTACTATTTCGAATATATTAATGCATCTAATTGCTTCATTTTCATTGCAATTTTTAAATTAGTGTATGAATTTTATTTGTTGCAACTCTAATTGAATTCCCATTGAAGTTGTTGTATTTTCATGAAGTCTCATTTATTTTTTATGAAACTGGAGCTGTGACTTAGCTAAGCTTAAATGTGGTTTACCAAAAGTTAGTTATGTAACAAACTCTGTTAGTTGTTAGTCAGTTCAATTAAATAGTTAGAAGACGTACAGCTGTCAGTAGATGATTAGTGTAGAAATTGTATATAAGGAACAACTTGTAGTTAATTCATTCATTCCTTTCAGTTCACGTATTGTACATTTCTCTCTCTTCTAGATATGAAGATTCTCTCTTTTCTATACTAGTCTTTCTTCTGTTCTTCAGTGATCATTAGGTAAACTAATCATTTTGTTTCAAACTTTCAATTATGGAATAATTTTCTTTAATCTCAGTTAATTTTATGCTCACCACTTGTTCGAATTCTTAAAATGAATTCCAACTTCTTTTCTTTATAATCAAAGTCAAGATTTTTTGTATCGCCTTTCTTTAAGTTAAAATAGGCAAATATTTCAAGTTTCCGAATTAGCTATATAAAAGATTTCCTGGTAAATCACATTAAAACTCATATTAAAGGCAGTCAATCCTTCACGATCACAAAGAAGGATGTACATGCACCAATTAACAACTGTTAAAATTCTAAACTTCGTGGAAGGACCCTCCGAATTTGAGGTCGTTTCGATAAAAAGTGGGTCTCACACCCAATTTCTATTTTAAGCTAAAAACCACAAGAAGGCTCAAAATGAGACCGAAAGCCTAAGGAACTGCACGAAAGGTCGTTCTAGATCAAACTCAAAATTTCAAAGCTAACCGTTCTGACAGAATTCTCATCTGAGCATGTTTACCAAGAATGTTGACCGAAGTCAACCTTGACCTAAGCTTTAAAGTTAAAATGCCTAATGGCACAAACTCATACAAGAAGTGTCAGGGCGCGAACCAACCATGTCCCTAGTCTAAAATTGCACATGCGAAGCTGATGAAGCCGTCAGAATTATATTCTGAGACCGTCTTTCTGAACTTCTGATAAAAAATGACCATTCAAGGTTCAAAAGCTCCCAAGACACTAAAACTCGTATTATCACTCGCCGGTAATGACCTCAGCCAAATTACACTCTCGCCGGCAAAGACCTCGGCCTCCTAACCATCATATGTCTCATCACGGTGCTCAATGATCAATGCACGCAAGCAATATCACACCACATGGAAGAGACAACAACTACACAATTCAAGTCCACAATCATGCTTTCAAGCATATCATCAATCAATCAATAAGGGTTACATTAAGTTAAATCACATCATTATGTTCAACACATAGTCTTTTTCATTTCAACCTCTTTTTGTTCATTTAAATGTAACAAGTGGACCTCATTTCCATTACTCCGAACACACAAGCAACAAATTAGGAAGCATATGAATTCAATTAGAATACAAGGTCACTTGCCTTAAATCAATCAGCAATCACTCTAATAGTTAATTCTTTCCCTTCCGAATCACTTTCAAAGTCACACAATCCAAAAAAAATCTCTCGAAAATATGGTCCAAATCTCCCAAAACTCAAAAATGGTGAAATGAGCCTTAAACCCTGAAATGGCAGGCCAAAACCCCTCTCTGATGTCGCAAACGCGACTAAGCGAACCCTGCTAAAAACGCGGGTCTCACTTAAGCAAAGCCTCATTCGCTTTTGTGAAGCTCGCTTAAGCGACCAGCCTTCGCAAAAGCGAGGCCTGCAAACACCAACGAAATACAATCAACTCTCAAAACATCGAAAGGACACTCAAGATTCGTTCGAAACCCCGTACACACAAACCACATATGCAAATCAATTATACTTGACATTCCGGACTCAATGCAACCGTCAAAATACGAATCTGAGGTCTCCTTAATTCGATATCCGTGAAAATCACAAGAAACTACCTCACGCCTAAAAAGGGTTAAACAAGACAGGACCTCTCAAAAATCAATCAAGACCTCACCTAGTCGTAAAATCATCCCCTGAATCCAACGAAACTCTCGGAGTCGCAATCCTAGCATCCAAACCCCAAATGTTGACCAAAGTCAACCCAAAGGCTAAATTTTCATAATTTCACAACTCAGGATCTCAAATCCTCAAAAAGACTTGGAATCTGAAGCCGACAACTCTCACAGATCAAATTTTACATTTTGGGACCGTTGAAATCGACAAAATTCCATTCCGATACTTGAAACTCCAAAAGACCCAAAAAACCACTTTTTTAACAACTTAACCTTTAAAATTCACAAACTTACCAAGTTCTCAACTTTTAACTCAAAGTTCAAAACCAACCTTTCAAACTCAATAAAAAATGACTCGGGGTCGATCACGGGAGGGGAAAAATGGTGAATTTACGAAACCTTCCAAAAATGACCGACCTGCACTACTAAAAAAATTGCGTTTAGCAATGGATATTAGCGACGAACACTATTCCGTCACTATATAATGACGGATTTGCAAAGAAATTACCATTTAGTTGCAAAATTGACAAATAATTTTTTGAGTAATAATAGCGACAAATTGGCAACGGAATATTTATTTTGTCGCTAAATATTAGCACGAAATTTTGGCGCCTAATTTTTCCTACAGATTTAGTAACTAAGTATGGGTGACAAATTTAATAAATATTGGGCAACGGAATTAGTGACGGAAAAAAGGTTGCTAAACTTTTTAATATATTTTTATAAAATTTATATTATATAGCGACGAAAATATCTGTCATTATAATTTTTCTAAATAAATACATTAATTTGAAAGCGACGGATGTTAGAATCCGTCAGTAAATCTGTTGCAAATATTTTTAAAGTCATATTATATTCTAGGGCACAAATTTATTTTCACATTTTCAATTTCCCGCTCCAAAAAAGCCTCTCTCAAGCTCCATCTCCATTGAAGCTTTTCAAGTCTCGCTGCAAGCTCCATCTCCATTGAAGCTTTTCAAGTCTCGCTGCAAGCTCCATCTCCATTGAAGCTTTTCAAGTCTCGCTGCAAGCTCCATCTCCATTGAAGCTTTTCAAGTCTCGCTGCAAGCTCCATCTCCATTGAAGCTTTTCAAGTCTCGCTGCAAGCTCCATCTCCATTGAAGCTTTTCAAGTCTCGCTGCAAGCTCCATCTCCATTGAAGCTTTTCAAGTCTCGCTGCAAGCTCCATTGAAGTTCTCCATCTTCTTTCCAAGTCTCCACTGCTAGCTTTCCAAGTCTCCACTGTAAGCTCAGTCTCTCATCTCGATTTCAATTTCGTTTAGCTCTCCATCTCAATAGGGTTGTGGTATTTCAAAATGGGTAGTTTCAACTCTTCTTTCTGCAAAATAAGAACCCCAACTCGTTCTTGCATTTGGATGTTAGATTCGCTAGATTTGGGTATCAATGGCTTCAGTTGACTAAATCATTGTTTTTCAGTTCAACTCGTCTTCTGAAAATAGAGATTTTAGTGTTTTGGGTGTATGAAAATATGTTATTTTAACTCTTAACTCTTTCCATTTCATTTAGCTTGATTCCTTGAAGTAGGATTGGGATTTTCTCAAAATAGGGGTTTTAAAAATTTGAGTGTTTCGAAAATAGGGTCTTTTTCTAGAAATTATGTTTTCTGGAAATAGGGGTTAGGGTTCAAGCAAGCATTTGAATTTCAATGTTGGAATGGTCATTGACTTTGGGTTCCACAATTGTCAATGAGAGTAGAAATTAATTCTTGCTACGTCAATGGTACCTTGTCAATTTTAAACAAAACAATTATTTTTTATATTGGCTCACCTAATTAGATGGGATTCATGAATATAATTGTTGTGTAAAGTCTGAGCTACTGTATTGCCCGGAAATTGGCTCACTGATACACTTTTGGCTAGAGTCCCTTGAAGATCTCTGTAGTAATTGCTTTCTTTGTTTCCATCCTAAATAATATGGGGGAATGTCATGAGGTTAATAAAGAGAAGGAAGTTATATTAGTACGACGTACCTGTTGAGAATAGTTTTAGTACAACGTACCTATTGAGAGTTGCCTTGAATCTTATGAACTTTCAAGTTTTTCTCTGATTGAAGAGATTGAGTAATTATCTCATGCTGATGCTTGCTGAAGTTCTCTTCCTCTGCCTGTTTTGTCAGAAAATAAAACAAAAATCAGATTCATTGCTTACTGTATTAAGTGTTTAGTTTCTATTTATATTGTTATTCGTTCCATGTTCTTGCTAATAACCAAGGTAATGAAATGTTAAAATGTTGCATGCCCCTGGTGTTATAACATCATCATCAGGGTCTGGTTGATATTCGCTTGAAGTAAGCCTCACTCTTCATTTATATCTCTGATTTAGCTCAAGATTTAAGTTCCGAGGTATTTTGCTTACTCAATCTAACTATGATGAAGATTGTTGCCATTATCTTGAGACTATTCGAGTTAGAGCTTTTT